>NW_026054494.1:0-2500 GCF_943734685.1 Anopheles coluzzii | reverse complement strand
GAAGTCTTTGGGTCCGTAGACCCGTGATGTACTGCTCCAGGAAACGTTTTGAAAGAGTGGAAACTCAAAATCATAGGTTAAGATCATCGCAGAACCCACCAGACACCACTTTTGCTTCATAAGTTCGGCCTATAGTCATATGACGATTTTCATCGGGGAGGGGGACGTATGACCCAAACGGGGCTTATATGACCCACGGACACTGCAAACCATGCTCCTACGACTAATTAGAGGTTAAAACTACGATTTGGTGAAATCTTCATTTTTGACCTCGGAGCAAGGTACCTTCCCTATAGTAGGCAATGAGTAAATGATCATAATCCCAGGAGGGCAAAAAATGGGAACCCGAGAGGAAAGCGCTGTTGGCGCGCCTAAGCTAGTGGCCCGTAGAGTAAAAAGGGTACCCCCAACAAAGTTGTCGTTTCACGTTCTGGTTTCACTTTTCATCATCTAGGGTGCGTTCCTGACACGTTTTGAGGGTTTTAGCAAAAAAAAAATTTTTCGACTACTCGAGCTCTCTGGCCCGTTCGGTGCACATTTTGAAAAAAGCTAGGGAGCTGCCCCTAGGTTCGGGGTGTCACAAAATGTTGAAAAGTGGTCGAAAAACCACTATCCAGAATCGGATGTAGAATCGTTAGACGAACTTAAAATTGTTCTACGACACCCATCTGCGACGTTTAGTATTCGAGATATGGCCCGTCCTAGGTCTGGACCGAGCAATTTTTGTTCCGCGCACTTTGTGCACCGTACACTTTGATGTTTGTATGAAAAAGTACCCTACCTAGGGACGCGTAGAGCAAATTTGTACCCCCGGGCATGTTGTCGATTGACGTTCTGGTTGCACTTTTCATCATCTAGGGTGCGTTCCTGACACGTTTTGAGGGGTTTTAGCAAAAAAAAAATTTTCGCCTACTCGAGCTCTCTGGCCCGTTCGGTGCACATTTTTGAAAAAAGCTAAGGAGCTGCCCCTAGGTTCGGGGTGTCACAAAATGTTGAAAAGTGGTCGAAAAACCACTATCCAGAATCGGATGTAGAATCGTTAGACGAACTTAAAATTGTTCTACGACACCCATCTGCGACGTTTTAGTATTCGAGATATGGCCCGTCCTAGGTCTGACCGAGCAATTTTTGTTCCGCGCACTTTGTGCACCGTACACTTTGATGTTTGTATGAAAAAGTACCCTACCTAGGGACGCGTAGAGCAAATTTGTACCCCCGGGAATGTTGTCGATTGACATTCTGGTTGCACTTTTCATCATCTAGGGTGCGTTCCTGACACGTTTTTAGGGGTTTTAGCAAAAAAAAATTTTTCGACTACTCGAGCTCTCTGGCCCGTTCGGTGCACATTTTTGAAAAAAGCTAGGGAGCTGCCCCTAGGTTCGGGGTGTCACAAAATGTTGAAAAGTGGTCGAAAAACCACTATCCAGAATCGATGTAGAATCGTTAGACGAACTTAAAATTGTTCTACGACACCCATCTGCGACGTTTAGTATTCGAGATATGGCCCGTCCCTAGGTCTGACCGAGCAATTTTTGTTCCGCGCACTTTGTGCACCGTACACTTTGATGTTTGTATGAAAAAGTACCCTACCTAGGGACGCGTAGAGCAAATTTGTACCCCCGGGCATGTTGTCGATTGACGTTCTGGTTGCACTTTTCATCATCTAGGGTGCGTTCCTGACACGTTTTGAGGGGTTTTAGCAAAAAAAAAATTTTCGACTACTCGAGCTCTCTGGCCCGTTCGGTGCACATTTTTGAAAAAAGCTAGGGAGCTGCCCCTAGGTTCGGGGTGTCACAAAATGTTGAAAAGTGGTCGAAAAAACACTATCCAGAATCGGATGTATGAATCGTTAGACGAACTTAAAATTGTTCTACGACACCCATCTGCGACGTTTAGTATTCGAGATATAGCACTTTGTAGGTCTGACCGAGCAATTTTGTACTGAAATGTATGGTGAACATGTAATTCATTAAATAACATTGACTTGCATCGTGCCCTACTTCATCGGCACAGCTGTTATTGACTATCTTTAGTGGAAATGGATTGAGTTTGACCATTTTAAGCCCATTTCCTATGCCGTGCACCAACATTGTGTACCGATCAGGGAAAGTACGCTACGTACGCGTTCATGGATGTCGATGTTGGTACAAGTTGCCTTTCGGGATAGCCGTGCACCAAAACTGTGTACCGATCAGGGAAAGTACAAGACGGAGGGTGCAGCTCGAGCGTACGCGTTATAGATGTCGATGTTGGTACACTTGCACCAAAATTGTGTACAAATCAGGGAAAGTACAACACGGAGGGCGCAGCCCGGGCGTACGCAATCATGATGTCCATGTTGATACAATCTACGTGTACGTACCTAGTTTTTGTAGGAAAAGTTGCAATTAAGTGCTTGCATGCTTAAAATGCTCATCTCAACCGGTCACCTTTTGGCCTGCCCTTTTATAACAGAAAACCTAGAAAGATACTCGAGATTTTTGTGTTTTTCCATTCGCCC
>NW_026054493.1:30000-32500 GCF_943734685.1 Anopheles coluzzii | reverse complement strand
TAATGAATTACATGTTCACCATACATTTCAGTACAAAATTGCTCGGTCAGACCTACAAAGTGCTATATCTCGAATACTAAACGTCGCAGATGGGTGTCGTAGAACAATTTTAAGTTCGTCTAACGATTCTACATCCGATTCTGGATAGTGGTTTTTCGACCACTTTTCAACATTTTGTGACACCCCGAACCTAGGGGCAGCTCCCTAGCTTTTTTCAAAAATGTGCACCGAACGGGCCAGAGAGCTCGAGTAGTCGAAAAATTTTTTTTTGCTAAAACCCCTCAAAACGTGTCAGGAACGCACCCTAGATGATGAAAAGTGAAACCAGAATGTCAATCGACAACATGCCCGGGGGTACAAATTTGCTCTACGCGTCCCTAGGTAGGGTACTTTTTCATACAAACATCAAAGTGTACGGTGCACAAAGTGCGCGGAACAAAAATTGCTCGGTCAGACCTACAAAGTGCTATATCTCGAATACTAAACGTCGCAGATGGGTGTCGTAGAACAATTTTAAGTTCGTCTAACGATTCTACATCCGATTCTGGATAGTGGTTTTTCGACCACTTTTCAACATTTTGTGACACCCCGAACCTAGGGGCAGCTCCCTAGCTTTTTTCAAAAATGTGCACCGAACGGGCCAGAGAGCTCGAGTAGTCGAAAATTTTTTTTTTGCTAAAACCCCTCAAAACGTGTCAGGAACGCACCCCAGATGATGAAAAGTGCAACCAGAATGTCAATCGACAACATGCCCGGGGGTACAAATTTGCTCTACGCGTCCCTAGGTAGGGTACTTTTTCATACAAACATCAAAGTGTACGGTGCACAAAGTGCGCGGAACAAAAATTGCTCGGTCAGACCTAGGACGGGCCATATCTCGAATACTAAACGTCGCAGATGGGTGTCGTAGAACAATTTTAAGTTCGTCTAACGATTCTACATCCGATTCTGGATAGTGGTTTTTCGACCACTTTTCAACATTTTGTGACACCCCGAACCTAGGGGCAGCTCCCTAGCTTTTTTCAAAAATGTGCACCGAACGGGCCAGAGAGCTCGAGTAGTCGAAATTTTTTTTTTTGCTAAAACCCCTCAAAACGTGTCAGGAACGCACCCCAGATGATGAAAAGTGCAACCAGAATGTCAATCGACAACATGCCCGGGGGTACAAATTTGCTCTACGCGTCCCTAGGTTGGGTACTTTTTCATACAAACATCAAAGTGTACGGTGCACAAAGTGCGCGGAACAAAAATTGCTCGGTCAGACCTAGGACGGGCCATATCTCGAATACTAAACGTCGCAGATGGGTGTCGTAGAACAATTTTAAGTTCGCCTAACGATTGTACATCCGATTCTGGATAGTGGTTTTTCGACCACTTTTCAACATTTTGTGACACCCCGAACCTAGGGGCAGCTCCCTAGCTTTTTTCAAAAATGTGCACCGAACGGGCCAGAGAGCTCGAGTAGTCGAAAAATTTTTTTTTGCTAAAACCCCTCAAAACGTGTCAGGAACGCACCCTAGATGATGAAAAGTGAAACCAGAACGTGAAACGACAACTTTGTTGGGGGTACCCTTTTTACTCTACGGGCCACTAGCTTAGGCGCGCCAACAGCGCTTTCCTCTCGGGTTCCCATTTTTTGCCCTCCTGGGATTATGATCATTTACTCATTGCCTACTATAGGGAAGGTACCTTGCTCCGAGGTCAAAAATGAAGATTTCACCAAATCGTAGTTTTAACCTCTATTTAGTCGTAGGAGCATGGTTTGCAGTGTCCGTGGGTCATATAAGCCCCCGTTTGGGTCATACGTCCCCTCCCCGATGAAAATCGTCATATGACTATAGGCCGAACTTATGAAGCAAAAGTGGTGTCTGGTGGGTTCTGCCGATGATCTTAACCTATGATTTTGAGTTTCCACTCTTTCAAAACGTTTCCTGGAGCAGTACATCACGGGTCTACGGACCCAAAGACTTCGTTGCGATGGTTTCAAGCATAAAAGTTGTAACAGTTAAGGGTTTTTAATACGCGTATATTAAATCATTGCTTGAAACTAAGCTTCGTTGTCTTTAAACTCTGCAAGACCAATCGAACTTCTTAGGGAAACTCGAAGCATTCACGCTAAGCTGGTGGTGCAGGGCACATAGCGTGATGAAACCGGGTTTCCCTAACCAATGTGGCATATTTTTTCCCTGAGAGTGAAGCTCAGACCCACGTAGGGGAGAGCGAAGTGGAACTTTAATGTTCAATGCAGCAAATGTTCGCCATGCGGATAAACAAGTTGGAATAGTTCAATGTAGTGTAATGCAAACACGAATCGCAAATAACGATACGGGACCCAGAAGCAATTCTGCGGATCCCTCGGGGAGTGGTGAGTTGATATAAATTAGAGGTGAAAGTCCAAGTTGTTCGAGCTCCGGCTCGGCAGCCGATACGAGGTTCCTGTTGAGCTTGTTTGTACATCGCGCAGAGGCGCCGTTCGGTTCTAGCAATGATTCCCGCCACC
>NW_026054493.1:17500-20000 GCF_943734685.1 Anopheles coluzzii | reverse complement strand
TGGAACAAAGCGAATGCATTACAAACTGATCAAGTAAAATAAGGAACGCTACGTACTAGGACTTCTTTCCAAGAATGGTGTCCGCGACGGGAGGGCAAGCGTCCTTCCCAGGTTTCCCTAGTAAACCTTGTATGGTAAACATACCCAAGCGTGTCCGTAAGCACGCAACGATAGTCACGAACGAGCACATACCTAGGGAAAGTACTCTACGTACTAGGACTTCTGTCCAAGAATGGTGTCCGCGACGGTCGGGCACTGTGACGCAATTACCAAATCCTAGAATCGTACAAGCAGTGTGTACAAACATAAACATTAACGCGTTCGCTCGGGCTGCGCCGTCCGTGTTGAACACAAATGCGGGTGATTATATGAGTGGATGGACAAAAACATGCGTGGCGAAGACAATTTTCTGCACGATGTGCACATAGCTCATTTCGTCGTCCCGGGCGAATGGAAAAACACAAAAATCTCGAGTATCTTTCTAGGTTTCTGTTATAAAAGGGCAGGCCAAAAGGTGACCGGTTGAGATGAGCATTTTAAGCATGCAAGCACTTAATTGCAACTTTTCCTACAAAAACTAGGTACGTACACGTAGATTGTATCAACATGGACATCCATGATTGCGTACGCCCGGGCTGCGCCCTCCGTGTTGTACTTTCCCTGATTGGTACACAATTTTGGTGCAAGTGTACCAACATCGACATCTATGAACGCGTACGCTCGAGCTGCACCCTCCGTCTTGTACTTTCCCTGATCGGTACACAGTTTTGGTGCACGGCTATCCCGAAAGGCAACTTGTACCAACATCGACATCCATGAACGCGTACGTAGCGTACTTTCCCTGATCGGTACACAATGTTGGTGCACGGCATAGGAAATGGGCTTAAAATGGTCAAACTCAATCCATTTCCACTAAAGATAGTCAATAACAGCTGTGCCGATGAAGTAGGGCACGATGCAAGTCAATGTTATTTAATGAATTACATGTTCACCATACATTTCAGTACAAAATTGCTCGGTCAGACCTACAAAGTGCTATATCTCGAATACTAAACGTCGCAGATGGGTGTCGTAGAACAATTTTAAGTTCGTCTAACGATTCTACATCCGATTCTGGATAGTGGTTTTTCGACCACTTTTCAACATTTTGTGACACCCCGAACCTAGGGGCAGCTCCCTAGCTTTTTTCAAAAATGTGCACCGAACGGGCCAGAGAGCTCGAGTAGTCGAAAATTTTTTTTTTTGCTAAAACCCCTCAAAACGTGTCAGGAACGCACCCTAGATGATGAAAAGTGCAACCAGAATGTCAATCGACAACATGCCCGGGGGTACAAATTTGCTCTACGCGTCCCTAGGTAGGGTACTTTTTCATACAAACATCAAAGTGTACGGTGCACACAGTGCGCGGAACAAAAATTGCTCGGTCAGACCTAGGACGGGCCATATCTCGAATACTAAACGTCGCAGATGGGTGTCGTAGAACAATTTTAAGTTCGTCTAACGATTCTACATCCGATTCTGGATAGTGGTTTTTCGACCACTTTTCAACATTTTGTGACACCCCGAACCTAGGGGCAGCTCCCTAGCTTTTTTCAAAAATGTGCACCGAACGGGCCAGAGAGCTCGAGTAGTCGAAAATTTTTTTTTTGCTAAAACCCCTCAAAACGTGTCAGGAACGCACCCTAGATGATGAAAAGTGCAACCAGAACGTCAATCGACAACATGCCCGGGGGTACAAATTTGCTCTACGCGTCCCTAGGTAGGGTACTTTTTCATACAAACATCAAAGTGTACGGTGCACAAAGTGCGCGGAACAAAAATTGCTCGGTCAGACCTAGGACGGGCCATATCTCGAATACTAAACGTCGCAGATGGGTGTCGTAGAACAATTTTAAGTTCGTCTAACGATTCTACATCCGATTCTGGATAGTGGTTTTTCGACCACTTTTCAACATTTTGTGACACCCCGAACCTAGGGGCAGCTCCCTAGCTTTTTTCAAAAATGTGCACCGAACGGGCCAGAGAGCTCGAGTAGTCGAAAAATTTTTTTTTGCTAAAACCCCTAAAAACGTGTCAGGAACGCACCCTAGATGATGAAAAGTGCAACCAGAATGTCAATCGACAACATTCCCGGGGGTACAAATTTGCTCTACGCGTCCCTAGGTAGGGTACTTTTTCATACAAACATCAAAGTGTACGGTGCACACAGTGCGCGGAACAAAAATTGCTCGGTCAGACCTAGGACGGGCCATATCTCGAATACTAAACGTCGCAGATGGGTGTCGTAGAACAATTTTAAGTTCGTCTAACGATTCTACATCCGATTCTGGATAGTGGTTTTTCGACCACTTTTCAACATTTTGTGACACCCCGAACCTAGGGGCAGCTCCCTAGCTTTTTTCAAAAATGTGCACCGAACGGGCCAGAGAGCTCGAGTAGTCGAAAATTTTTTTTTTGCTAAAACCCCTCAAAACGTGTCAGGAACGCACCCTAGATGATG
>NW_026054493.1:2500-7500 GCF_943734685.1 Anopheles coluzzii | reverse complement strand
CGTCAGTTGTCCAAGTTGTGTCATGTGTTGACTTAGTTGACGTGTCATGTGCATGGATGATTGGCGTACGGGTCATGTATGGTGCACTTGCTTCAGTTGAAGGGATGTACTAGTACAGTTATATTAATTGTTTATTTCACGATCTGGTCTTTTGGCTGGATCGCGAAAAAAACGCTAAGTCCCAAATCTTGAACTCGAGAGGAGAGCGCTGATGACAACCTTTTGGACTGGAGCTCCCTAGAATTCGGCTTTTTCCTACTTTAAAGGGATGCACTGTTGTATGTATTGTTTATTCACGATCTGGTCGTTGGATTGGATCGTGGAAAAAAAACGCTAAGTCCCAGATCCTGAACTCGACAGGAAAGCGCTGATGGCAAACATTCTGACTGGAAGTTCCTAGAAATCGGCTTTTTCCTTATTGGCATTATGTGGCACGTTTATTGTGGCTAGAACATTAATTATCCACCAAATGGCACCAACGCTTGGCGAAAGTCTCGAAACACTCCTATCCCGACGCACCAGCAACCGCAACACGATGCAAAATAAATTGCACGAGCTACTGATACTTGTACCATGCACGGTACACGGTACCAAAATATACCCCTGAAAGTGTGCAATTTGGTGCTATTCTAGGAAATTTGTTTGGGGAAGCCTAGCTACGCGTGTCGCACGTTGCATGGTCGTCGATCAGAGGCATGCAAAAGCACCTATCTAGGGGAATTACTTTACGTTCTAGTAGCAAGATCGATTTTCCGGTCTAGCACGGCAGTACGCCTGCATGCATACACTCCATGTACCAAAAATGTATCAACCTAGGCGTTGCTCAGTAGCTTTTGGCGGCACATGTAAAAAGTACTCGAGTTCAGATTCTTGGAACTTTGCGTATTGTTCAAAACTTATAACGAAAACTAAATTATAAATGGGTAAAAGGCTAGGCGTTTCTCAGTAGCTTTTGGCGCCACGTGGCAAAAGTATTCGAGTTCAGATTTCTGGGACTTAGCGTATTTTTCAAACCTGATAATGAAAATTGAAGTACAAATGGGGCATAAGCTAGGCGTTGCCCAGTAACTTTTTTCGCCACATGGAGGAAGTAGTCGAGCTCCAATTTCTGGGACGTAGCGTATTTTTCAATCATAATAAACCAAATCAAACATAAAAATCATGAAACTTACACCACGTCCCTAGGTTGTGCACAAAACGTAACGATAAAGTGCCGGCGAGGTTAGAGGTGCACCAAAATTGTGTACCGATTAGGAAAAGTACTCTATGTTGCTATGACTTGGGTAAAAAGTGTTGATTAACTGCTGGTTACGATAGACAGTTGCTTATCGTACACATCGCAAACGAACACCCCTTAGTGAGCAGTAGCAGAAGTCGATGGAACAAAGCGAATGCATTACAAACTGATCAAGTAAAATAAGGAACGCTACGTACTAGGACTTCTTTCCAAGAATGGTGTCCGCGACGGGAGGGCAAGCGTCCTTCCCAGGTTTCCCTAGTAAACCTTGTATGGTAAACATACCCAAGCGTGTCCGTAAGCACGCAACGATAGTCACGAACGAGCACATACCTAGGGAAAGTACTCTACGTACTAGGACTTCTGTCCAAGAATGGTGTCCGCGACGGTCGGGCACTGTGACGCAATTACCAAATCCTAGAATCGTACAAGCAGTGTGTACAAACATAAACATTAACGCGTTCGCTCGGGCTGCGCCGTCCGTGTTGAACACAAATGCGGGTGATTATATGAGTGGATGGACAAAAACATGCGTGGCGAAGACAATTTTCTGCACGATGTGCACATAGCTCATTTCGTCGTCCCGGGCGAATGGAAAAACACAAAAATCTCGAGTATCTTTCTAGGTTTCTGTTATAAAAGGGCAGGCCAAAAGGTGACCGGTTGAGATGAGCATTTTAAGCATGCAAGCACTTAATTGCAACTTTTCCTACAAAAACTAGGTACGTACACGTAGATTGTATCAACATGGACATCCATGATTGCGTACGCCCGGGCTGCGCCCTCCGTGTTGTACTTTCCCTGATTGGTACACAATTTTGGTGCAAGTGTACCAACATCGACATCTATGAACGCGTACGCTCGAGCTGCACCCTCCGTCTTGTACTTTCCCTGATCGGTACACAGTTTTGGTGCACGGCTATCCCGAAAGGCAACTTGTACCAACATCGACATCCATGAACGCGTACGTAGCGTACTTTCCCTGATCGGTACACAATGTTGGTGCACGGCATAGGAAATGGGCTTAAAATGGTCAAACTCAATCCATTTCCACTAAAGATAGTCAATAACAGCTGTGCCGATGAAGTAGGGCACGATGCAAGTCAATGTTATTTAATGAATTACATGTTCACCATACATTTCAGTACAAAATTGCTCGGTCAGACCTACAAAGTGCTATATCTCGAATACTAAACGTCGCAGATGGGTGTCGTAGAACAATTTTAAGTTCGTCTAACGATTCTACATCCGATTCTGGATAGTGGTTTTTCGACCACTTTTCAACATTTTGTGACACCCCGAACCTAGGGGCAGCTCCCTAGCTTTTTTCAAAAATGTGCACCGAACGGGCCAGAGAGCTCGAGTAGTCGAAAATTTTTTTTTTTGCTAAAACCCCTCAAAACGTGTCAGGAACGCACCCTAGATGATGAAAAGTGCAACCAGAATGTCAATCGACAACATGCCCGGGGGTACAAATTTGCTCTACGCGTCCCTAGGTAGGGTACTTTTTCATACAAACATCAAAGTGTACGGTGCACACAGTGCGCGGAACAAAAATTGCTCGGTCAGACCTAGGACGGGCCATATCTCGAATACTAAACGTCGCAGATGGGTGTCGTAGAACAATTTTAAGTTCGTCTAACGATTCTACATCCGATTCTGGATAGTGGTTTTTCGACCACTTTTCAACATTTTGTGACACCCCGAACCTAGGGGCAGCTCCCTAGCTTTTTTCAAAAATGTGCACCGAACGGGCCAGAGAGCTCGAGTAGTCGAAAAATTTTTTTTTGCTAAAACCCCTCAAAACGTGTCAGGAACGCACCCTAGATGATGAAAAGTGAAACCAGAACGTGAAACGACAACTTTGTTGGGGGTACCCTTTTTACTCTACGGGCCACTAGCTTAGGCGCGCCAACAGCGCTTTCCTCTCGGGTTCCCATTTTTTGCCCTCCTGGGATTATGATCATTTACTCATTGCCTACTATAGGGAAGGTACCTTGCTCCGAGGTCAAAAATGAAGATTTCACCAAATCGTAGTTTTAACCTCTATTTAGTCGTAGGAGCATGGTTTGCAGTGTCCGTGGGTCATATAAGCCCCCGTTTGGGTCATACGTCCCCTCCCCGATGAAAATCGTCATATGACTATAGGCCGAACTTATGAAGCAAAAGTGGTGTCTGGTGGGTTCTGCCGATGATCTTAACCTATGATTTTGAGTTTCCACTCTTTCAAAACGTTTCCTGGAGCAGTACATCACGGGTCTACGGACCCAAAGACTTCGTTGCGATGGTTTCAAGCATAAAAGTTGTAACAGTTAAGGGTTTTTAATACGCGTATATTAAATCATTGCTTGAAACTAAGCTTCGTTGTCTTTAAACTCTGCAAGACCAATCGAACTTCTTAGGGAAACTCGAAGCATTCACGCTAAGCTGGTGGTGCAGGGCACATAGCGTGATGAAACCGGGTTTCCCTAACCAATGTGGCATATTTTTTCCCTGAGAGTGAAGCTCAGACCCACGTAGGGGAGAGCGAAGTGGAACTTTAATGTTCAATGCAGCAAATGTTCGCCATGCGGATAAACAAGTTGGAATAGTTCAATGTAGTGTAATGCAAACACGAATCGCAAATAACGATACGGGACCAGAAGCAATTCTGCGGATCCCTCGGGGAGTGGTGAGTTGATATAAATTAGAGGTGAAAGTCCAAGTTGTTCGAGCTCCGGCTCGGCAGCCGATACGAGGTTCCTGTTGAGCTTGTTTGTACATCGCGCAGAGGCGCCGTTCGGTTCTAGCAATGATTCCCGCCACCATGTTCCATGCGTGCAGAGATCCGTTAGAGCTCGTTCAATGTGTCCCGCCGTGATTACGAAAAAGTCCAACAGTTGACTTAGTTGGGTGTGCGTCAAGTAATCGCGCAGAGATGCCGATCGGTTCCTAGCAATGTTTCCCGTCACAAGGTGGTATTGGCACCTGTGCAGAGTGGCCGTTAGCAATGTCTCCCGTATCACGGTGGTGTACCATCACTAGTGCAGAGTGACCGCTAGCAATGTCTCCCGTCACAAGGTGGTAGCCCAGAAGTGCAGAGAAGCCGCTGTAGCAAAGTCTCCCGTATCACGTTGGAGTTCTTCCACTAGTGCAGAGAGATCGCTGAACCGTTCAATGTGTCCCGTCGTGGTGTGCTTGTACCGAGCACGTAGGATACACCTTGCTTTGTTGGTTTGGGATAGGAGTGGTCGCGCAACTGCCTCCACGCCGCAGAGTGCCAGTTCGGATTGAAGGTCAACTTTAGCCGTTCAATGCATCAGTCGGTGGGTGTTCAGATGGCATCACAACTTCCCCTAGGTGCTCAAGTTGGCTGGGTTGTAAAACATGTACACATGCGCAGAGTATCGTGCGTACTAGCAAAGTCTCCCGTCACGGTGGTTACGAATGAGTTCCATGCAGTGCAGAGCGATCGTTAGTGCGTGCAATGTACCAGTCGATGTGTCGTACCGGCATACAACCCCGCTTAGAGGCCCGTCGCTCGAAGAGGACAAGAAAGAGTGCGCAGAGTGCCGTACCGGCATAGCAATGTCTCCAGACATACGTTGGGACACCCGACGCAGTGCAGAGAGATCCGCTAGCCGTGTGCAATGCATCCGACGTTGCCTGCTTGTGCAGTCTATCGAGTGGCGCCAACGGACGCTCTGGCGTCGCAGAACAAATCTCGGTGGTCACGGGGACTTGCGCCTCGCGTGATCAAGAGTGTAGTTCGTGTTCAAGCAAT
>NW_026054492.1:35000-38601 GCF_943734685.1 Anopheles coluzzii | reverse complement strand
GGCTGCGCCCTCCGTGTTGTACTTTCCCTGATTGGTACACAATTTTGGTGCAAGTGTACCAACATCGACATCTATGAACGCGTACGCTCGAGCTGCACCCTCCGTCTTGTACTTTCCCTGATCGGTACACAGTTTTGGTGCACGGCTATCCCGAAAGGCAACTTGTACCAACATCGACATCCATGAACGCGTACGTAGCGTACTTTCCCTGATCGGTACACAATGTTGGTGCACGGCATAGGAAATGGGCTTAAAATGGTCAAACTCAATCCATTTCCACTAAAGATAGTCAATAACAGCTGTGCCGATGAAGTAGGGCACGATGCAAGTCAATGTTATTTAATGAATTACATGTTCACCATACATTTCAGTACAAAATTGCTCGGTCAGACCTACAAAGTGCTATATCTCGAATACTAAACGTCGCAGATGGGTGTCGTAGAACAATTTTAAGTTCGTCTAACGATTCTACATCCGATTCTGGATAGTGGTTTTTCGACCACTTTTCAACATTTTGTGACACCCCGAACCTAGGGGCAGCTCCCTAGCTTTTTTCAAAAATGTGCACCGAACGGGCCAGAGAGCTCGAGTAGTCGAAAATTTTTTTTTTGCTAAAACCCCTCAAAACGTGTCAGGAACGCACCCTAGATGATGAAAAGTGCAACCAGAATGTCAATCGACAACATGCCCGGGGGTACAAATTTGCTCTACGCGTCCCTAGGTAGGGTACTTTTTCATACAAACATCAAAGTGTACGGTGCACACAGTGCGCGGAACAAAAATTGCTCGGTCAGACCTAGGACGGGCCATATCTCGAATACTAAACGTCGCAGATGGGTGTCGTAGAACAATTTTAAGTTCGTCTAACGATTCTACATCCGATTCTGGATAGTGGTTTTTCGACCACTTTTCAACATTTTGTGACACCCCGAACCTAGGGGCAGCTCCCTAGCTTTTTTTCAAAATGTGCACCGAACGGGCCAGAGAGCTCGAGTAGTCGAAAATTTTTTTTTGCTAAAACCCCTCAAAACGTGTCAGGAACGCACCCTAGATGATGAAAAGTGCAACCAGAATGTCAATCGACAACATTCCCGGGGGTACAAATTTGCTCTACGCGTCCCTAGGTAGGGTACTTTTTCATACAAACATCAAAGTGTACGGTGCACACAGTGCGCGGAACAAAAATTGCTCGGTCAGACCTAGGACGGGCCATATCTCGAATACTAAACGTCGCAGATGGGTGTCGTAGAACAATTTTAAGTTCGTCTAACGATTCTACATCCGATTCTGGATAGTGGTTTTTCGACCACTTTTCAACATTTTGTGACACCCCGAACCTAGGGGCAGCTCCCTAGCTTTTTTCAAAAATGTGCACCGAACGGGCCAGAGAGCTCGAGTAGTCGAAAATTTTTTTTTTGCTAAAACCCTCAAAACGTGTCAGGAACGCACCCTAGATGATGAAAAGTGCAACCAGAACGTCAATCGACAACATGCCCGGGGTACAAATTTGCTCTACGCGTCCCTAGGTAGGGTACTTTTTCATACAAACATCAAAGTGTACGGTGCACAAAGTGCGCGGAACAAAAATTGCTCGGTCAGACCTAGGACGGGCCATATCTCGAATACTAAACGTCGCAGATGGGTGTCGTAGAACAATTTTAAGTTCGTCTAAACGATTCTACATCCGATTCTGGATAGTGGTTTTTCGACCACTTTTCAACATTTTGTGACACCCCGAACCTAGGGGCAGCTCCCTAGCTTTTTTCAAAAATGTGCACCGAACGGGCCAGAGAGCTCGAGTAGTCGAAAAATTTTTTTTTGCTAAAACCCCTCAAAACGTGTCAGGAACGCACCCTAGATGATGAAAAGTGAAACCAGAACGTGAAACGACAACTTTGTTGGGGGTACCCTTTTTTACTCTACGGGCCACTAGCTTAGGCGCGCCAACAGCGCTTTCCTCTCGGGTTCCCATTTTTTGCCCTCCTGGGATTATGATCATTTACTCATTGCCTACTATAGGGAAGGTACCCTTGCTCCGAGGTCAAAAATGAAGATTTCACCAAATCGTAGTTTTAACCTCTATTTAGTCGTAGGAGCATGGTTTGCAGTGTCCGTGGGTCATATAAGCCCCCGTTTGGGTCATACGTCCCCTCCCCGATGAAAAATCGTCATATGACTATAGGCCGAACTTATGAAGCAAAAGTGGTGTCTGGTGGGTTCTGCCGATGATCTTAACCTATGATTTTGAGTTTCCACTCTTTCAAAACGTTTCCTGGAGCAGTACATCACGGGTCTACGGACCCAAAGACTTCGTTGCGATGGTTTCAAGCATAAAAGTTGTAACAGTTAAGGGTTTTTTAATACGCGTATATTAAATCATTGCTTGAAACTAAGCTTCGTTGTCTTTAAACTCTGCAAGACCAATCGAACTTCTTAGGGAAACTCGAAGCATTCACGCTAAGCTGGTGGTGCAGGGCACATAGCGTGATGAAACCGGGTTTCCCTAACCAATGTGGCATATTTTTTTCCCTGAGAGTGAAGCTCAGACCCACGTAGGGGAGAGCGAAGTGGAACTTTAATGTTCAATGCAGCAAATGTTCGCCATGCGGATAAACAAGTTGGA
This sequence comes from Anopheles coluzzii, assembly GCF_943734685.1. Taxonomy (NCBI): domain Eukaryota; kingdom Metazoa; phylum Arthropoda; class Insecta; order Diptera; family Culicidae; genus Anopheles; species Anopheles coluzzii. The sequence goes on along the minus strand of NW_026054492.1, from coordinate 35,978 downwards.
ATAGTTCAATGTAGTGTAATGCAAACACGAATCGCAAATAACGATACGGGACCCAGAAGCAATTCTGCGGATCCCTCGGGGAGTGGTGAGTTGATATAAATTAGAGGTGAAAGTCCAAGTTGTTCGAGCTCCGGCTCGGCAAGCCGATACGAGGTTCCTGTTGAGCTTGTTTGTACATCGCGCAGAGGCGCCGTTCGGTTCTAGCAATGATTCCCGCCACCATGTTCCATGCGTGCAGAGATCCGTTAGAGCTCGTTCAATGTGTCCCGCCGTGATTACGAAAAAGTCCAACAGTTGACTTAGTTGGGTGTGCGTCAAGTAATCGCGCAGAGATGCCGATCGGTTCCTAGCAATTGTTTCCCGTCACAAGGTGGTATTGGCACCTGTGCAGAGTGGCCGTTAGCAATGTTCTCCCGTATCACGGTGGTGTACCATCACTAGTGCAGAGTGACCGCTAGCAATGTCTCCGTCACAAGGTGGTAGCCCAGAAGTGCAGAGAAGCCGCTGTAGCAAAGTCTCCCGTATCACGTTGCGAGGTTCTTCCACTAGTGCAGAGAGATCGCTGAACCGTTCAATGTGTCCCGTCGTGGTGTGCTTGTACCGAGCACGTAGGATACACCTTGCTTTGTTGGTTTGGGATAGGAGTGGTCGCGCAACTGCCTCCACGCCGCAGAGTGCCAGTTCGGATTGAAGGTCAACTTTAGCCGTTCAATGCATCAGTCGGTGGGTGTTCAGATGGCATCACAACTTCCCCTAGGTGCTCAAGTTGGCTGGGTTGTAAAACATGTACACATGCGCAGAGTATCGTGCGTACTAGCAAAGTCTCCCGTCACGGTGGTTACGAATGAGTTCCATGCAGTGCAGAGCGATCGTTAGTGCGTGCAATGTACCAGTCGATGTGTCGTACCGGCATACAACCCCGCTTAGAGGCCCGTCGCTCGAAGAGGACAAGAAAGAGTGCGCAGAGTGCCGTACCGG
>NW_026054492.1:22500-25000 GCF_943734685.1 Anopheles coluzzii | reverse complement strand
ATCGGTACACAATGTTGGTGCACGGCATAGGAAATGGGCTGAAAATGGTCAAACTCAATCCATTTCCACTAATGATAGTCAATAACAGCTGTGCCGATGAAGTAGGGCACGATGCAAGTCAATGTTATTTAATGAATTACATGTTCACCATACATTTTAGTACAAAATTGCTCGGTCAGACCTACAAAGTGCTATATCTCGAATACTAAACGTCGCAGATGGGTGTCGTAGAACAATTTTAAGTTCGTCTAACGATTCTACATCCGATTCTGGATAGTGGTTTTTCGACCACTTTTCAACATTTTGTGACACCCCGAACCTAGGGGCAGCTCCCTAGCTTTTTTCAAAAATGTGCACCGAACGGGCCAGAGAGCTCGAGCAGTCGAAAAATTTTTTTTTGCTAAAACCCCTAAAAACGTGTCAGGAACGCACCCTAGATGATGAAAAGTGCAACCAGAATGTCAATCGACAACATGCCCGGGGGTACAAATTTGCTCTACGCGTCCCTAGGTAGGGTACTTTTTCGTACAAACATCAAAGTGTACGGTGCACAAAGTGCGCGGAACAAAAATTGCTCGGTCAGACCTAGGACGGGCCATATCTCGAATACTAAACGTCGCAGATGGGTGTCGTAGAACAATTTTAAGTTCGTCTAACGATTCTACATCCGATTCTGGATAGTGGTTTTTCGACCACTTTTCAACATTTTGTGACACCCCGAACCTAGGGGCAGCTCCCTAGCTTTTTTCAAAAATGTGCACCGAACGGGCCAGAGAGCTCGAGTAGTCGAAAATTTTTTTTTTGCTAAAACCCCTCAAAACGTGTCAGGAACGCACCCCAGATGATGAAAAGTGCAACCAGAATGTCAATCGACAACATGCCCGGGGGTACAAATTTGCTCTACGCGTCCCTAGGTAGGGTACTTTTTCATACAAACATCAAAGTGTACGGTGCACAAAGTGCGCGGAACAAAAATTGCTCGGTCAGACCTAGGACGGGCCATATCTCGAATACTAAACGTCGCAGATGGGTGTCGTAGAACAATTTTAAGTTCGTCTAACGATTCTACATCCGATTCTGGATAGTGGTTTTTCGACCACTTTTCAACATTTTGTGACACCCCGAACCTAGGGGCAGCTCCCTAGCTTTTTTCAAAAATGTGCACCGAACGGGCCAGAGAGCTCGAGTAGTCGAAAATTTTTTTTTTGCTAAAACCCCTCAAAACGTGTCAGGAACGCACCCCAGATGATGAAAAGTGCAACCAGAATGTCAATCGACAACATGCCCGGGGGTACAAATTTGCTCTACGCGTCCCTAGGTTGGGTACTTTTTCATACAAACATCAAAGTGTACGGTGCACAAAGTGCGCGGAACAAAAATTGCTCGGTCAGACCTAGGACGGGCCATATCTCGAATACTAAACGTCGCAGATGGGTGTCGTAGAACAATTTTAAGTTCGCCTAACGATTGTACATCCGATTCTGGATAGTGGTTTTTCGACCACTTTTCAACATTTTGTGACACCCCGAACCTAGGGGCAGCTCCCTAGCTTTTTTCAAAAATGTGCACCGAACGGGCCAGAGAGCTCGAGTAGTCGAAAAATTTTTTTTTGCTAAAACCCCTCAAAACGTGTCAGGAACGCACCCTAGATGATGAAAAGTGCAACCAGAACGTGAAACGACAACTTTGTTGGGGGTACCCTTTTTACTCTACGGGCCACTAGTTTAGGCGCGCCAACAGCGCTTTCCTCTCGGGTTCCCATTTTTTGCCCTCCTGGGATTATGATCATTTACTCATTGCCTACTATAGGGAAGGTACCTTGCTCCGAGGTCAAAAATGAAGATTTCACCAAATCGTAGTTTTAACCTCTATTTAGTCGTAGGAGCATGGTTTGCAGTGTCCGTGGGTCATATAAGCCCCCGTTTGGGTCATACGTCCCCTCCCCGATGAAAATCGTCATATGACTATAGGCCGAACTTATGAAGCAAAAGTGGTGTCTGGTGGGTTCTGCCGATGATCTTAACCTATGATTTTGAGTTTCCACTCTTTCAAAACGTTTCCTGGAGCAGTACATCACGGGTCTACGGACCCAAAGACTTCGTTGCGATGGTTTCAAGCATAAAAGTTGTAACAGTTAAGGGTTTTTAATACGCGTATATTAAATCATTGCTTGAAACTAAGCTTCGTTGTCTTTAAACTCTGCAAGACCAATCGAACTTCTTAGGGAAACTCGAAGCATTCACGCTAAGCTGGTGGTGCAGGGCACATAGCGTGATGAAACCGGGTTTCCCTAACCAATGTGGCATATTTTTTCCCTGAGAGTGAAGCTCAGACCCACGTAGGGGAGAGCGAAGTGGAACTTTAATGTTCAATGCAGCAAATGTTCGCCATGCGGATAAACAAGTTGGAATAGTTCAATGTAGTGTAATGCAAACACGAATCGCAAATAACGATACGGGACCCAGAAGCAATTCTGCGGATCCCTCGGGGAGTGGTGAGT
>NW_026054492.1:7500-12500 GCF_943734685.1 Anopheles coluzzii | reverse complement strand
ATTAGGAAAAGTACTCTATGTTGCTATGACTTGGGTAAAAAGTGTTGATTAACTGCTGGTTACGATAGACAGTTGCTTATCGTACACATCGCAAACGAACACCCCTTAGTGAGCAGTAGCAGAAGTCGATGGAACAAAGCGAATGCATTACAAACTGATCAAGTAAAATAAGGAACGCTACGTACTAGGACTTCTTTCCAAGAATGGTGTCCGCGACGGGAGGGCAAGCGTCCTTCCCAGGTTTCCCTAGTAAACCTTGTATGGTAAACATACCCAAGCGTGTCCGTAAGCACGCAACGATAGTCACGAACGAGCACATACCTAGGGAAAGTACTCTACGTACTAGGACTTCTGTCCAAGAATGGTGTCCGCGACGGTCGGGCACTGTGACGCAATTACCAAATCCTAGAATCGTACAAGCAGTGTGTACAAACATAAACATTAACGCGTTCGCTCGGGCTGCGCCGTCCGTGTTGAACACAAATGCGGGTGATTATATGAGTGGATGGACAAAAACATGCGTGGCGAAGACAATTTTCTGCACGATGTGCACATAGCTCATTTCGTCGTCCCGGGCGAATGGAAAAACACAAAAATCTCGAGTATCTTTCTAGGTTTCTGTTATAAAAGGGCAGGCCAAAAGGTGACCGGTTGAGATGAGCATTTTAAGCATGCAAGCACTTAATTGCAACTTTTCCTACAAAAACTAGGTACGTACACGTAGATTGTATCAACATGGACATCCATGATTGCGTACGCCCGGGCTGCGCCCTCCGTGTTGTACTTTCCCTGATTGGTACACAATTTTGGTGCAAGTGTACCAACATCGACATCTATGAACGCGTACGCTCGAGCTGCACCCTCCGTCTTGTACTTTCCCTGATCGGTACACAGTTTTGGTGCACGGCTATCCCGAAAGGCAACTTGTACCAACATCGACATCCATGAACGCGTACGTAGCGTACTTTCCCTGATCGGTACACAATGTTGGTGCACGGCATAGGAAATGGGCTTAAAATGGTCAAACTCAATCCATTTCCACTAAAGATAGTCAATAACAGCTGTGCCGATGAAGTAGGGCACGATGCAAGTCAATGTTATTTAATGAATTACATGTTCACCATACATTTCAGTACAAAATTGCTCGGTCAGACCTACAAAGTGCTATATCTCGAATACTAAACGTCGCAGATGGGTGTCGTAGAACAATTTTAAGTTCGTCTAACGATTCTACATCCGATTCTGGATAGTGGTTTTTCGACCACTTTTCAACATTTTGTGACACCCCGAACCTAGGGGCAGCTCCCTAGCTTTTTTCAAAAATGTGCACCGAACGGGCCAGAGAGCTCGAGTAGTCGAAAATTTTTTTTTTTGCTAAAACCCCTCAAAACGTGTCAGGAACGCACCCTAGATGATGAAAAGTGCAACCAGAATGTCAATCGACAACATGCCCGGGGGTACAAATTTGCTCTACGCGTCCCTAGGTAGGGTACTTTTTCATACAAACATCAAAGTGTACGGTGCACACAGTGCGCGGAACAAAAATTGCTCGGTCAGACCTAGGACGGGCCATATCTCGAATACTAAACGTCGCAGATGGGTGTCGTAGAACAATTTTAAGTTCGTCTAACGATTCTACATCCGATTCTGGATAGTGGTTTTTCGACCACTTTTCAACATTTTGTGACACCCCGAACCTAGGGGCAGCTCCCTAGCTTTTTTCAAAAATGTGCACCGAACGGGCCAGAGAGCTCGAGTAGTCGAAAATTTTTTTTTTGCTAAAACCCCTCAAAACGTGTCAGGAACGCACCCTAGATGATGAAAAGTGCAACCAGAACGTCAATCGACAACATGCCCGGGGGTACAAATTTGCTCTACGCGTCCCTAGGTAGGGTACTTTTTCATACAAACATCAAAGTGTACGGTGCACAAAGTGCGCGGAACAAAAATTGCTCGGTCAGACCTAGGACGGGCCATATCTCGAATACTAAACGTCGCAGATGGGTGTCGTAGAACAATTTTAAGTTCGTCTAACGATTCTACATCCGATTCTGGATAGTGGTTTTTCGACCACTTTTCAACATTTTGTGACACCCCGAACCTAGGGGCAGCTCCCTAGCTTTTTTCAAAAATGTGCACCGAACGGGCCAGAGAGCTCGAGTAGTCGAAAAATTTTTTTTTGCTAAAACCCCTAAAAACGTGTCAGGAACGCACCCTAGATGATGAAAAGTGCAACCAGAATGTCAATCGACAACATTCCCGGGGGTACAAATTTGCTCTACGCGTCCCTAGGTAGGGTACTTTTTCATACAAACATCAAAGTGTACGGTGCACACAGTGCGCGGAACAAAAATTGCTCGGTCAGACCTAGGACGGGCCATATCTCGAATACTAAACGTCGCAGATGGGTGTCGTAGAACAATTTTAAGTTCGTCTAACGATTCTACATCCGATTCTGGATAGTGGTTTTTCGACCACTTTTCAACATTTTGTGACACCCCGAACCTAGGGGCAGCTCCCTAGCTTTTTTCAAAAATGTGCACCGAACGGGCCAGAGAGCTCGAGTAGTCGAAAATTTTTTTTTTGCTAAAACCCCTCAAAACGTGTCAGGAACGCACCCTAGATGATGAAAAGTGCAACCAGAACGTCAATCGACAACATGCCCGGGGGTACAAATTTGCTCTACGCGTCCCTAGGTAGGGTACTTTTTCATACAAACATCAAAGTGTACGGTGCACAAAGTGCGCGGAACAAAAATTGCTCGGTCAGACCTAGGACGGGCCATATCTCGAATACTAAACGTCGCAGATGGGTGTCGTAGAACAATTTTAAGTTCGTCTAACGATTCTACATCCGATTCTGGATAGTGGTTTTTCGACCACTTTTCAACATTTTGTGACACCCCGAACCTAGGGGCAGCTCCCTAGCTTTTTTCAAAAATGTGCACCGAACGGGCCAGAGAGCTCGAGTAGTCGAAAAATTTTTTTTTGCTAAAACCCCTCAAAACGTGTCAGGAACGCACCCTAGATGATGAAAAGTGAAACCAGAACGTGAAACGACAACTTTGTTGGGGGTACCCTTTTTACTCTACGGGCCACTAGCTTAGGCGCGCCAACAGCGCTTTCCTCTCGGGTTCCCATTTTTTGCCCTCCTGGGATTATGATCATTTACTCATTGCCTACTATAGGGAAGGTACCTTGCTCCGAGGTCAAAAATGAAGATTTCACCAAATCGTAGTTTTAACCTCTATTTAGTCGTAGGAGCATGGTTTGCAGTGTCCGTGGGTCATATAAGCCCCCGTTTGGGTCATACGTCCCCTCCCCGATGAAAATCGTCATATGACTATAGGCCGAACTTATGAAGCAAAAGTGGTGTCTGGTGGGTTCTGCCGATGATCTTAACCTATGATTTTGAGTTTCCACTCTTTCAAAACGTTTCCTGGAGCAGTACATCACGGGTCTACGGACCCAAAGACTTCGTTGCGATGGTTTCAAGCATAAAAGTTGTAACAGTTAAGGGTTTTTAATACGCGTATATTAAATCATTGCTTGAAACTAAGCTTCGTTGTCTTTAAACTCTGCAAGACCAATCGAACTTCTTAGGGAAACTCGAAGCATTCACGCTAAGCTGGTGGTGCAGGGCACATAGCGTGATGAAACCGGGTTTCCCTAACCAATGTGGCATATTTTTTCCCTGAGAGTGAAGCTCAGACCCACGTAGGGGAGAGCGAAGTGGAACTTTAATGTTCAATGCAGCAAATGTTCGCCATGCGGATAAACAAGTTGGAATAGTTCAATGTAGTGTAATGCAAACACGAATCGCAAATAACGATACGGGACCCAGAAGCAATTCTGCGGATCCCTCGGGGAGTGGTGAGTTGATATAAATTAGAGGTGAAAGTCCAAGTTGTTCGAGCTCCGGCTCGGCAGCCGATACGAGGTTCCTGTTGAGCTTGTTTGTACATCGCGCAGAGGCGCCGTTCGGTTCTAGCAATGATTCCCGCCACCATGTTCCATGCGTGCAGAGATCCGTTAGAGCTCGTTCAATGTGTCCCGCCGTGATTACGAAAAAGTCCAACAGTTGACTTAGTTGGGTGTGCGTCAAGTAATCGCGCAGAGATGCCGATCGGTTCCTAGCAATGTTTCCCGTCACAAGGTGGTATTGGCACCTGTGCAGAGTGGCCGTTAGCAATGTCTCCCGTATCACGGTGGTGTACCATCACTAGTGCAGAGTGACCGCTAGCAATGTCTCCCGTCACAAGGTGGTAGCCCAGAAGTGCAGAGAAGCCGCTGTAGCAAAGTCTCCCGTATCACGTTGGAGTTCTTCCACTAGTGCAGAGAGATCGCTGAACCGTTCAATGTGTCCCGTCGTGGTGTGCTTGTACCGAGCACGTAGGATACACCTTGCTTTGTTGGTTTGGGATAGGAGTGGTCGCGCAACTGCCTCCACGCCGCAGAGTGCCAGTTCGGATTGAAGGTCAACTTTAGCCGTTCAATGCATCAGTCGGTGGGTGTTCAGATGGCATCACAACTTCCCCTAGGTGCTCAAGTTGGCTGGGTTGTAAAACATGTACACATGCGCAGAGTATCGTGCGTACTAGCAAAGTCTCCCGTCACGGTGGTTACGAATGAGTTCCATGCAGTGCAGAGCGATCGTTAGTGCGTGCAATGTACCAGTCGATGTGTCGTACCGGCATACAACCCCGCTTAGAGGCCCGTCGCTCGAAGAGGACAAGAAAGAGTGCGCAGAGTGCCGTACCGGCATAGCAATGTCTCCAGACATACGTTGGGACACCCGACGCAGTGCAGAGAGATCCGCTAGCCGTGTGCAATGCATCCGACGTTGCCTGCTTGTGCAGTCTATCGAGTGGCGCCAACGGACGCTCTGGCGTCGCAGAACAAATCTCGGTGGTCACGGGGGACTTGCGCCTCGCGTGATCAAGAGTGTAGTTCGTGTTCAAGCAATTGACTCGAATTCTGGTTGATCCTACCAGTGATATA
>NW_026054491.1:195000-200000 GCF_943734685.1 Anopheles coluzzii | reverse complement strand
ATAGGAAATGGGCTTAAAATGGTCAAACTCAATCCATTTCCACTAAAGATAGTCAATAACAGCTGTGCCGATGAAGTAGGGCACGATGCAAGTCAATGTTATTTAATGAATTACATGTTCACCATACATTTCAGTACAAAATTGCTCGGTCAGACCTACAAAGTGCTATATCTCGAATACTAAACGTCGCAGATGGGTGTCGTAGAACAATTTTAAGTTCGTCTAACGATTCTACATCCGATTCTGGATAGTGGTTTTTCGACCACTTTTCAACATTTTGTGACACCCCGAACCTAGGGGCAGCTTCCTAGCTTTTTTCAAAAATGTGCACCGAACGGGCCAGAGAGCTCGAGTAGTCGAAAAATTTTTTTTTTGCTAAAACCCCTCAAAACGTGTCAGGAACGCACCCTAGATGATGAAAAGTGCAACCAGAATGTCAATCGACAACATGCCCGGGGGTACAAATTTGCTCTACGCGTCCCTAGGCAGGGTACTTTTTCATACAAACATCAAAGTGTACGGTGCACAAAGTGCGCGGAACAAAAATTGCTCGGTCAGACCTAGGACGGGCCATATCTCGAATACTAAACGTCGCAGATGGGTGTCGTAGAACAATTTTAAGTTCGTCTAACGATTCTACATCCGATTCTGGATAGTGGTTTTTCGACCACTTTTCAACATTTTGTGACACCCCGAACCTAGGGGCAGCTCCCTAGCTTTTTTCAAAAATGTGCACCGAACGGGCCAGAGAGCTCGAGTAGTCGAAAAATTTTTTTTTGCTAAAACCCCTCAAAACGTCTCAGGAACGCACCCTAGATGATGAAAAGTGCAACCAGAATGTCAATCGACAACATGCCCGGGGGTACAAATTTGCTCTACGCGTCCCTAGGTAGGGTACTTTTTCATACAAACATCAAAGTGTACGGTGCACAAAGTGCGCGGAACAAAAATTGCTCGGTCAGACCTACAAAGTGCTATATCTCGAATACTAAACGTCGCAGATGGGTGTCGTAGAACAATTTTAAGTTCGTCTAACGATTGTACATCCGATTCTGGATAGTGGTTTTTCGACCACTTTTCAACATTTTGTGACACCCCGAACCTAGGGGCAGCTCCCTAGCTTTTTTCAAAAATGTGCACCGAACGGGCCAGAGAGCTCGAGTAGTCGAAAAAATTTTTTTTGCTAAAACCCCTCAAAACGTGTCAGGAACGCACCCTAGATGATGAAAAGTGCAACCAGAATGTCAATCGACAACATGCCCGGGGGTACAAATTTGCTCTACGCGTCCCTAGGTAGGGTACTTTTTCATACAAACATCAAAGTGTACGGTGCACAAAGTGCGCGGAACAAAAATTGCTCGGTCAGACCTAGGACGGGCCATAACTCGAATACTAAACGTCGCAGATGGGTGTCGTAGAACAATTTTAAGTTCGTCTAACGATTCTACATCCGATTCTGGATAGTGGTTTTTCGACCACTTTTCAACATTTTGTGACACCCCGAACCTAGGGGCAGCTCCCTAGCTTTTTTCAAAAATGTGCACCGAACGGGCCAGAGAGCTCGAGTAGTCGAAAAATTTTTTTTTGCTAAAACCCCTCAAAACGTGTCAGGAACGCACCCTAGATGATGAAAAGTGCAACCAGAATGTCAATCGACAACATGCCCGGGGGTACAAATTTGCTCTACGCGTCCCTAGGTAGGGTACTTTTTCATACAAACATCAAAGTGTACGGTGCACAAAGTGCGCGGAACAAAAATTGCTCGGTCAGACCTACAAAGTGCTATATCTCGAATACTAAACGTCGCAGATGGGTGTCGTAGAACAATTTTAAGTTCGTCTAACGATTGTACATCCGATTCTGGATAGTGGTTTTTCGACCACTTTTCAACATTTTGTGACACCCCGAACCTAGGGGCAGCTCCCTAGCTTTTTTCAAAAATGTGCACCGAACGGGCCAGAGAGCTCGAGTAGTCGAAAAAATTTTTTTTGCTAAAACCCCTCAAAACGTGTCAGGAACGCACCCTAGATGATGAAAAGTGCAACCAGAATGTCAATCGACAACATGCCCGGGGGTACAAATTTGCTCTACGCGTCCCTAGGTAGGGTACTTTTTCATACAAACATCAAAGTGTACGGTGCACAAAGTGCGCGGAACAAAAATTGCTCGGTCAGACCTAGGACGGGCCATAACTCGAATACTAAACGTCGCAGATGGGTGTCGTAGAACAATTTTAAGTTCGTCTAACGATTCTACATCCGATTCTGGATAGTGGTTTTTCGACCACTTTTCAACATTTTGTGACACCCCGAACCTAGGGGCAGCTCCCTAGCTTTTTTCAAAAATGTGCACCGAACGGGCCAGAGAGCTCGAGTAGTCGAAAAATTTTTTTTTGCTAAAACCCCTCAAAACGTGTCAGGAACGCACCCTAGATGATGAAAAGTGCAACCAGAATGTCAATCGACAACATGCCCGGGGGTACAAATTTGCTCTACGCGTCCCTAGGTAGGGTACTTTTTCATACAAACATCAAAGTGTACGGTGCACAAAGTGCGCGGAACAAAAATTGCTCGGTCAGACCTACAAAGTGCTATATCTCGAATACTAAACGTCGCAGATGGGTGTCGTAGAACAATTTTAAGTTCGTCTAACGATTGTACATCCGATTCTGGATAGTGGTTTTTCGACCACTTTTCAACATTTTGTGACACCCCGAACCTAGGGGCAGCTCCCTAGCTTTTTTCAAAAATGTGCACCGAACGGGCCAGAGAGCTCGAGTAGTCGAAAAATTTTTTTTTGCTAAAACCCCTCAAAACGTGTCAGGAACGCACCCTAGATGATGAAAAGTGCAACCAGAATGTCAATCGACAACATGCCCGGGGGTACAAATTTGCTCTACGCGTCCCTAGGTAGGGTACTTTTTCATACAAACATCAAAGTGTACGGTGCACAAAGTGCGCGGAACAAAAATTGCTCGGTCAGACCTAGGACGGGCCATAACTCGAATACTAAACGTCGCAGATGGGTGTCGTAGAACAATTTTAAGTTCGTCTAATGATTCTACATCCGATTCTGGATAGTGGTTTTTCGACCACTTTTCAACATTTTGTGACACCCCGAACCTAGGGGCAGCTCCGTAGCTTTTTTCAAAAATGTGCACCGAACGGGCGAGAGAGCTCGAGTAGGCGAAAATTTTTTTTTTGCTAAAACCCCTCAAAACGTGTCAGGAACGCACCCTAGATGATGAAAAGTGAAACCAGAACGTCAAACGACAACTTTGTTGGGGGTACCCTTTTTACTCTACGGGCCACTAGCTTAGGCGCGCCAACAGCGCTTTCCTCTCGGGTTCCCATTTTTTGCCCTCCTGGGATTATGATCATTTACTCATTGCCTACTATAGGGAAGGTACCTTGCTCCGAGGTCAAAAATGAAGATTTCACCAAATCGTAGTTTTAACCTCTATTTAGTCGTAGGAGCATGGTTTGCAGTGTCCGTGGGTCATATAAGCCCCCGTTTGGGTCATACGTCCCCTCCCCGATGAAAATCGTCATATGACTATAGGCCGAACTTATGAAGCAAAAGTGGTGTCTGGTGGGTTCTGCCGATGATCTTAACCTATGATTTTGAGTTTCCACTCTTTCAAAACGTTTCCTGGAGCAGTACATCACGGGTCTACGGACCCAAAGACTTCGTTGCGATGGTTTCAAGCATAAAAGTTGTAACAGTTAAGGGTTTTTAATACGCGTATATTAAATCATTGCTTGAAACTAAGCTTCGTTGTCTTTAAACTCTGCAAGACCAATCGAACTTCTTAGGGAAACTCGAAGGATTCACGCTAAGTCGGTAGTGCAGGGCACATAGCGTGATGAAACCGGGTTTCCCTACCAAATGTGGCATATTTTTTCCCTGAGAGCGAAGCTCAGACCCACGTAGGGGAGAGCGAAGTGGAACTTAAATGTTCAATGCAGCAAATGTTCGCCATGCGGATAAACAAGTTGGAATAGTTCAATGTAGTGTAATGCAAACACGAATCGCAAATAACGATACGGGACCCAGAAGCAATTCTGCGGATCCCTCGGGGAGTGGTGAGTTGATATAAATTAGAGGTGAAAATCCAAGTTGTTCGGGCTCCGGCTCGGCAGCCGATACGAGGTTCCTGTTGAGCTTGTTTGTACATCGCGCAGAGGCGCCGTTCGGTTCTAGCAATGATTCCCGCCACCATGTTCCATGCGTGCAGAGATCCGTTAGAGCTCGTTCAATGTGTCCCGCCGTGATTACGAAAAAGTCCAACAGTTGACTTAGTTGGGTGTGCGTCAAGTAATCGCGCAGAGATGCCGATCGGTGCCTAGCAATGTTTCCCGTCACAAGGTGGTATTGGCACCTGTGCAGAGTGGCCGTTAGCAATGTCTCCCGTATCACGGTGGTGTACCATCACTAGTGCAGAGTGACCGCTAGCAATGTCTCCCGTCACAAGGTGGTAGCCCAGAAGTGCAGAGAAGCCGCTGTAGCAAAGTCTCCCGTATCACGTTGGAGTTCTTCCACTAGTGCAGAGAGATCGCTGAACCGTTCAATGTGTCCCGTCGTGGTGTGCTTGTACCGAGCACGTAGGATACACCTTGCTTTGTTGGTTTGGGATAGGAGTGGTCGCGCAACTGCCTCCACGCCGCAGAGTGCCAGTTCGGATTGAAGGTCAACTTTAGCCGTTCAATGCATCAGTCGGTGGGTGTTCAGATGGCATCACAACTTCCCCTAGGTGCTCAAGTTGGCTGGGTTGTAAAACATGTACACATGCGCAGAGTATCGTGCGTACTAGCAAAGTCTCCCGTCACGGTGGTTACGAATGAGTTCCATGCAGTGCAGAGAGATCGTTAGTGCGTGCAATGTACCAGTCGATGTGTCGTACCGGCATACAACCCCGCTTAGAGGCCCGTCGCTCGAAGAGGACAAGAAAGAGTGCGCAGAGTGCCGTACCGGCATAGCAATGTCTCCAGACATACGTT
>NW_026054491.1:182500-185000 GCF_943734685.1 Anopheles coluzzii | reverse complement strand
ATAGGAAATGGGCTGAAAATGGTCAAACTCAATCCATTTCCACTAATGATAGTCAATAACAGCTGTGCCGATGAAGTAGGGCACGATGCAAGTCAATGTTATTTAATGAATTACATGTTCACCATACATTTTAGTACAAAATTGCTCGGTCAGACCTACAAAGTGCTATATCTCGAATACTAAACGTCGCAGATGGGTGTCGTAGAACAATTTTAAGTTCGTCTAACGATTCTACATCCGATTCTGGATAGTGGTTTTTCGACCACTTTTCAACATTTTGTGACACCCCGAACCTAGGGGCAGCTCCCTAGCTTTTTTCAAAAATGTGCACCGAACGGGCCAGAGAGCTCGAGCAGTCGAAAAATTTTTTTTTGCTAAAACCCCTAAAAACGTGTCAGGAACGCACCCTAGATGATGAAAAGTGCAACCAGAATGTCAATCGACAACATGCCCGGGGGTACAAATTTGCTCTACGCGTCCCTAGGTAGGGTACTTTTTCGTACAAACATCAAAGTGTACGGTGCACAAAGTGCGCGGAACAAAAATTGCTCGGTCAGACCTAGGACGGGCCATATCTCGAATACTAAACGTCGCAGATGGGTGTCGTAGAACAATTTTAAGTTCGTCTAACGATTCTACATCCGATTCTGGATAGTGGTTTTTCGACCACTTTTCAACATTTTGTGACACCCCGAACCTAGGGGCAGCTCCCTAGCTTTTTTCAAAAATGTGCACCGAACGGGCCAGAGAGCTCGAGTAGTCGAAAATTTTTTTTTTGCTAAAACCCCTCAAAACGTGTCAGGAACGCACCCCAGATGATGAAAAGTGCAACCAGAATGTCAATCGACAACATGCCCGGGGGTACAAATTTGCTCTACGCGTCCCTAGGTAGGGTACTTTTTCATACAAACATCAAAGTGTACGGTGCACAAAGTGCGCGGAACAAAAATTGCTCGGTCACACCTAGGACGGGCCATATCTCGAATACTAAACGTCGCAGATGGGTGTCGTAGAACAATTTTAAGTTCGTCTAACGATTCTACATCCGATTCTGGATAGTGGTTTTTCGACCACTTTTCAACATTTTGTGACACCCCGAACCTAGGGGCAGCTCCCTAGCTTTTTTCAAAAATGTGCACCGAACGGGCCAGAGAGCTCGAGTAGTCGAAAATTTTTTTTTTTGCTAAAACCCCTCAAAACGTGTCAGGAACGCACCCTAGATGATGAAAAGTGCAACCAGAATGTCAATCGACAACATGCCCGGGGTTACAAATTTGCTCTACGCGTCCCTAGGTAGGGTACTTTTTCATAAAAACATCAAAGTGTACGGTGCACACAGTGCGCGGAACAAAAATTGCTCGGTCAGACCTAGGACGGGCCATATCTCGAATACTAAACGTCGCAGATGGGTGTCGTAGAACAATTTTAAGTTCGTCTAACGATTCTACATCCGATTCTGGATAGTGGTTTTTCGACCACTTTTCAACATTTTGTGACACCCCGAACCTAGGGGCAGCTCCCTAGCTTTTTTCAAAAATGTGCACCGAACGGGCCAGAGAGCTCGAGTAGTCGAAAATTTTTTTTTTGCTAAAACCCCTCAAAACGTGTCAGGAACGCACCCCAGATGATGAAAAGTGCAACCAGAATGTCAATCGACAACATGCCCGGGGGTACAAATTTGCTCTACGCGTCCCTAGGTAGGGTACTTTTTCATACAAACATCAAAGTGTACGGTGCACAAAGTGCGCGGAACAAAAATTGCTCGGTCACACCTAGGACGGGCCATATCTCGAATACTAAACGTCGCAGATGGGTGTCGTAGAACAATTTTAAGTTCGTCTAACGATTCTACATCCGATTCTGGATAGTGGTTTTTCGACCACTTTTCAACATTTTGTGACACCCCGAACCTAGGGGCAGCTCCCTAGCTTTTTTCAAAAATGTGCACCGAACGGGCCAGAGAGCTCGAGTAGTCGAAAATTTTTTTTTTTGCTAAAACCCCTCAAAACGTGTCAGGAACGCACCCTAGATGATGAAAAGTGCAACCAGAATGTCAATCGACAACATGCCCGGGGTTACAAATTTGCTCTACGCGTCCCTAGGTAGGGTACTTTTTCATAAAAACATCAAAGTGTACGGTGCACACAGTGCGCGGAACAAAAATTGCTCGGTCAGACCTAGGACGGGCCATATCTCGAATACTAAACGTCGCAGATGGGTGTCGTAGAACAATTTTAAGTTCGTCTAACGATTCTACATCCGATTCTGGATAGTGGTTTTTCGACCACTTTTCAACATTTTGTGACACCCCGAACCTAGGGGCAGCTCCCTAGCTTTTTTCAAAAATGTGCACCGAACGGGCCAGAGAGCTCGAGTAGTCGAAAATTTTTTTTTTGCTAAAACCCCTCAAAACGTGTCAGGAACGCACCCCAGATGATGAAAAGTGCAACCAGAATGTCAATCGACAACATGCCCGGGGGTACAAATTTGCTCTACGCGT
>NW_026054491.1:157500-172500 GCF_943734685.1 Anopheles coluzzii | reverse complement strand
TCGGAACCGCGCTTGCCGCAGCCGAAGATCTGCACGGCGTGCCGCAGTTCTGGGCGATGGTGGTGGGGATGGGGGACGTCCTGCTCGCTGCAACTCTCGTTGTCGTGCCCTGGCTGCTCGGCGGCTCGCGTTCCGTCGATCGTTCCGTGCTCGACGGATCTCCGCGCGCCGTGCCTCCAAATCGGCAACTTCTCCAACGTGCTGCTCGTTGCCCTGGGCTGCTAGGGCTGCTCTCTCGTCGTCCCAGGCTTGCTGAAGTTGAGCCGTTATCCGCTTAGCAGCTTCGCAGATACGGCTCCAGCTCTCGGCATCGCGCAATAGATGCTGCTGGAGGTTTTCCGGACAGACCGGGTCCGTACTTCCCTCGCCGAGTAGCTGCTGCCGAACTTCAGCAAACCTTGGGCACTCGAACATCACGTGCTCCGCGGTCTCAGGAACTCCGCTGCACAGCTGGCAGTCAGGGGACGATGTGAAGCCATTGCGACACAGGTAGTCCCGGAAGAAGCCATGTCCCGAGAGTACCTGGCACAAATGGAACGACACATCTCCATGTTTCCTCGACTGCCAGCTGCCGATGTCTGGAAGTACACGGTGCGCCCAACGCGTGTACTGGCTGGTGTCAGCTTCCGCATCCCACTTTTGCTGCCATTCCTCAATCGTGGCCTGTCGCTCCTGCTTCCGGATGTTCGCCCTCGTGTCAGTTCGGTTGACGGCACTTAGTCGCTGGTAGACCCGGGCGTCTTCATCCACCAGCAGGCAGATGGGGGTCAAGCCAGCCAGGAGGGTGGCAGTCTCATACCTTACGGTACGGAATGCTCGTGCCACCCTCAGTGCCATCTTCCGCTGTACACGCTCCAGCAGGCGACCAGGCTCACGTTTTTGCAGCTCCTTGCTCCATACCGGTGCAGCATAACGCATAACGGACTCGGACACCGAAGCTAGCAGCTTCGCTTTCGATGCCCTTGGTCCGCTATGGTTTCGCAGCAATCTGGATGTGGCGGCGGCGATCTTCCCAGCCCTCTCGGTAACCTCCTTGACGTGCGGCAGCCATGACAACTTGTCCTGGAGGGTCACACCGAGATAGCGGATCGAGCGGGACGAGGTGACGTCCACGTCGCCTACTCGGACGGTGATCCGCGTCGGGGCTTTGGTGCTGGAAATTACCACCATTTCCGTTTTCGCCGGCGCCAACTCGAGATGGTGTCGAGCCATCCATTCCATCACTGAGGTGATCGCCTCTTCTGCAGCAGCTTTCACACTGTCTGGGGTTGTGCCTGGGACCAGCAGCACCAGGTCGTCGGCATACCCCAGGATCTCCGCATCGGGTGGCAGGGCGATGTCTAACACACCGTCATACATCGTGTTCCACAGAGTGGGGCCTAGAATAGACCCCTGTGGAACCCCTGCCGTGACGGACCGCACTACCGGGCCATCAGAGGTTTCATACACCAGCTCTCGGCCCTGAAAGTAGCTGTGTATGATGCGTTGGAGGCCGGCCGGAACTCCTTTCGACTGCAGCGCAGCGGCGATGGCCTGCCAGCTGGCCGTATTGAACGCATTCCTAACGTCTAGCGCCGCAACTAGTAGGAAGCGTTTGTCGCGTCGGTTCGTGCGACCGAACGACATCGCACGCTGGCCGGCCTCAACAACTCTCTGTATGGCACCGATGGTCGAGCGCCCTCTGCGGAAACCGTACTGTCGGTCCGACAGTCGTGTCGCTTCCGGATCCTCCAGATGCTCGTGCAGCCTGTTGAGGATCAAGCGCTCAAGCACCTTGCCCAGTGCATCCAACATGCACAGGGGCCGGTACGAGCTGCTCAATCCTGGGGGTTTTCCTGGCTTCGGGATGAGTACAAGGCGCTGCCTCTTCCACGCTGCAGGAAACGTGCCGTTAGCGAGGCAGTCCTGGTACAACGCTGTGAAAACCCCCGTGTGCTCGAGAATGGCTGCTTTCACCGCCGCATTCGGGATACCGTCGAGTCCCGGGGCCTTTTTATTGGCCATGCGGCGTGCGATGAGTTTGAGCTCATCGTCCGATACATCTGTTACTGCTCCTGGCCGCTCCTCTCCCTCGATGGTAGCCGCTTCTGGCCAGACGAGGGGCGGGTGCTGGGGGAAGAGATCGGACACAATGTGTTCGAGCCTGTCCCGCTCCGTCTCGGGTGGCGTCCGTCCACCACGGAGGTGGGACAGAACGACGAGATATCCGGCTCCGAACACATTCTCTTCGGCGATGTCGATCAGCTCCTGGAACGAGTTCCGCTTGCTGGCCTTAATCGCCTTCCCCAGCTCCGCCCTCGCTGTACGATGTTGTGCTGCGGCGATGCTCCGCTCTTGCAGGTCGCTGGTCTGCTGCATTCGATCACGGGCGCGTTCGCAGTTCTCTCGCAGCAGCCTGAGCAGCGGCGTCCACCAGAACAGGTCACGATGGGGGTCACTGTGCGACGTTGTAACCCGCTGCATCGTTTTGTCGCACGCGGCGAGCATGATCTCGACCATGCGTTCATGACTCACCGCCCGTTCTGAGAACCGCTCGTCCAGCAGCGTCGACAGGAAGGCTCGCTGCGAGAACTGCGTCGCCTTGTAACGCCTACCCGCGTGTCGAATGCGTCCCTGCTGTCTTCTCGATGGTGGTGGAGGCTCGTTTGCGACGGGGACTGTGGTGCCAACAGTGTACGTGATGTACCGGTGGTCGGAGTACGAGTACTCACTGCACACGTTCCACGTTCCCGGCTGCACGATGGTTGGTGTCGCAAACGCCACGTCCACGATGCTCGCTGTTGCCGCTCCGTTGCCGTCGAAGGTGCTCGTCGTGCCCTGATTTAGCACAACCAGGTCTAGCTGCTGTATGGCACTGAGCAGCTCTTCCCCCCTGTCGCTGTTACGCTCGCTTCCCCATTCCACGTGCCAGGCGTTGAAGTCGCCGGCAATGACGACCTGTGGATGGGAAATCGCTTCGAGCTGAACTGCTTCAATGAAGCGCTCGAACTCGTCGGTGGGCTGACGAGGTGGAGCGTAACAGCTGAGGAAAGTGGTGCCGCCGATCTCGGCAGCGACGAGTCCCGGTGTGTTGCTGCACCAAATCCTCTGGAGAGGAAGAGACCCAGTAGCGACGATGGCAACCTTCTTCGAGCAGTCGAAAGCCCATCGACCGTTGTTGGCAGGCGGTCGATACAGCTCCGACAGCAGCAGCACGTCCACTTTCTTCTCTCGGGCAGTTTGGAGGGCAATGTCCTGGGCCCTCTCTCCTCTGCCCAAGTTCACCTGCATTACTCGCAGTTGTGGGGTCATTGCAAGGCCGACCGGGCGCAGTCGGGGTGTCCCATTGCGTGTGGACCACCGCACTTGAGGCACTTTGGTTGAGAAGTGCATGCCTTTGCCATGTGCCCCACAACGCCGCAGCGTATGCACATGTTTTGCCGATCGTCGGGTGAACGGCAGTCATGGGCCCGATGACCCAGCTCGAGGCAGCGATAGCAGCGCACACGCTCTCGAGGGGTCGGCGGCGCGGCTCTGACTTTGCTGACGCAAAAGCCCAGCTTGATCTTTGTGCCGTCGAGTTCACTCACGAACTTTGCAGGCAATCGCACGTACGCCCGCTGGGTGCCATCGGCCATCTGTGTCATTGTGGTCGACACAATTCCCGCTCCCGACTCGAACTTGCTGTCAAGCAGCGAAGTGAGGTCGTCCTCTCGGGCTAGCGGGTCGACGTCATGTATGACCACTGACGCCATTTCTGTAACGTGCCGGCACACTCCAGCACTGCCCACGATGGCACGAACCTGCTGCAGCATATACTGCGCATTCGCCTTGCGGCTGAGCGTGAGTCGCAGCAACGACTTACTGGTGCGGCGGCCCAGGACGACGTGGTCCTTAAGCGGCTTGTACCGCTCGTCAGTCTTAACTGCCGTTTGCACGAGCAGCAGGAGGCTTTCCCAATCCTGACCTTCATTGGGTGATACCTCGATGAGCTCGGGCTTGGCCGGCTTTCGCTGCTGTGTTCGCTGTTGCTGAGGTCGCTGCTGCTGTTGACGCTGCTGCTGTGGACGCTGTTGCTGTGGACGCTGTTGCTGCTGCGGCTGCTGCTGCGGCTGTTGCTGCTGGTGCTGCGAGCGCTGCTGCTGCTGTCGCTGCTGCCGGAGCTGTGGTGGGACATAGCGCTCACCTTGCTGCTGCTGCTGTTGCTGCTGCTGCTGCTGCTGCTGCTGCTGCTGCTGTTGCTGCGGTTGGCGTTGCCGCTGGGACGGGTGGCCTCTTACCACCGTTGTCCAAAGCTGCTGCTGCGGTTGCTGCTGCTGCTGTTGTTGTTGTAGCTGCTGCTGTTGCTGCTGCAGTCGTGGGGGAAGCTGCTGCTGCCTCTGTTCGCGTCGAGTCAAACTTTGCTGCTGCTGCTGCTGTTGCTGCTGCTGCTGCTGCTGCTGCTGCTGCTGCTGCCGCCGCTGCTGCTGCTGCTGCTGCTGCTGCTGCTGCTGCTGCTGCTGCTGCTGCTGCTGCTGCTGCTGACGCTGACGCTGCTGCTGCTGTTGTTGCTGTGGCTGCTGCTGTTGCTGCTGTTGCTGCTGCAGTCGTGGAGGAAGCTGCTGCTGCCTCTGTTCGCGTTGAAGCAAACTTTGCAGTGACTGCTGCTGCTGTTGCTGTTGCTGCAGCTGCTGCTGACGCTGCTGTTGACGCTGCAGCTGACGATGCTGCTGCTGTTGGCGCTGCTGCTGCTGCTGCTGCTGCTGCTGCTGCTGCTGACGTTGCCGCTGCTGCTGCTGCTGCTGCTGCTGCTGCTGCTGCTGCTGCTGCTGCTGCTGCTGCTGCTGCTGCTGCTGCTGCTGCTGCTGCTGCTGCCGTTCTCGTTCGCGCTTTCTCAGCCGCTGTTGGCGCTTCCGGGCCGTTTCCCGATTACCGCCTTGCCCCGACGACTGCTGGAGGGTTGCGTTCGCTGCAGTCTGCAGCTCAAGCACCGAACGAGTGCCCGTGAGCAGCAGCTCGTTCTCGCGGCGGAGTGCCGCGTTTTCCTCGCGGCAAAGTCGCAGCTCCTCCAGCGCCGTCGTTAGCTGGGCGCCGATGCTTTGAAGCTGTGCCATCAGCAGGGCACAACTTCCCGCGTCGATGGGCCCAGCAACTACCGCGTTGCCCGGGACAGGGGATGCCGTTGGTGTTGGCTGTGCTGCTGCTGGTGGCTCCAGGTCCATGGCCGCCTCCGCTGCCTCACACTCCGACGCGGGTTCCGGCATCGCGATGATGGTGCTATTCAGCTCGTCGTCGTCGCTTGAATAGCACACATCCATCATCGGTGTGGCCGGGCGCTCGATGGGTTGTGGCTGCATCACAGCCACCGACCCTTTTCTTGACCGCAACTGGTACGGCCCACTCACTTGTGGGGGTTGGGCCTCGTCGCCCATCCCCTGCGTTGTTGAATCACTTTCCCGTTCGTGCGCGCACCTCTTTATACGAGGGTATGGACGCAGCCCGTCGCACTCTGCGTTGAACGCGCGACACGAAACGATACACTATACTCAAGGCTGGCAACACTGCCGCAAGCTTTTTTCGACCAAGCTGGCCACCCTGCTGGGTAGCCGGGCAAATGCCAATGTCAGCAAACACTTGCCCGTTCAGCTGGGGCTACCCGTTTCGGAGTGGTGCATAGTTGAAATTTTGGCCACCTGTCAAAAACTGGCAACCCTGAAACGGCCGAAAATGGCCACGATGGCAGCACTGGCAGATAGCCGGGGCGATGCTGATTCCAGCGAGCACTTGCCCGTCCGGATCCGACCAGTGGTTCCAGAGATAGACCAGTTTTAATTTTGACAGGTGGCGCCCTCTAGTGCTTTGGTGGTGCAGTTAGACGTCACGAAACTGGAAATTGCACTGTTCGCTTATTTACCGTCCGATTTGGACGTCCGGGTAGTCCAGACAAGCCGAATTTCCCCGCGCACCCGTTACACACGTCTCCTGAATTTTTCCGATTTTCCCGGAAAAGTTATTCCGGAAAAACACTATTTTTCGTGGAAAATCGCTCGTAACTTTTCACAGGCTTTTCCGATCCGCGATTTTCACACACCGGCGGGTTGGTCTTTCACGGCCCTACCGTTTGGCGTTGGAATTTTCCGGATCGGGCAATTTTCCGACGAGATATGGCCGGAAAAGCGCGTGCACATACACTTTTTTGTTTTACCGATTTTCCGGAAAATTTTTGGCATGCGCCCAGAGGACGGCGGCTCCGCGAGTTACCAACAAAAATTTTCCAAATCGGCCCACAATTTTCCAACTTACGGCACTTTTTGGGTTTGCACTGTATGCCTGTGACGTCACGCCCCGTACGGCCGTTGCTGACGTCACAGCAAATGACCGTTGGTCAAGGGGGGGCAGCCGCTGACGTCACAGCCGTTGACCGTTGGTCCAGGGGGGGCAAGATTTTCGTCCAAGCCCGGCCGGCACGTGCCAAGGTCAACCAAGGGCAAAATTTTGCGCAAACACGTCTGGACGAACCGTATATTGTGTACACTTTACTATAGGAAAAACTACCACCCGCGATCCTGGTCGTAATTTTCCACGGATTTTCACCACACGAACACTCGTCAACGGGGCTCGTCAGCCCGCGTCTTTTGACGTATTTTTTGTAAAAATCCGTTCACTTTTAGGCACTTTTTTAAATACTTAAGTATTTAATTTATACACTTTTTGCACTCTTAATAACTTTGTCAAACTTCATTTCGCGCGGACACTCGATACGTCGTTGAGTTTGCCTTGCCAAGACGCTTCGAACGAAATGTCGTTTTCGAAAATCGGACCACTTTTCACAAAGTTAGTAAAATCGCCACTCAAAAAGTTCACTAACTTTTTTACACACTTTTTCAACAAACTGAGTATGCCACTTTGTTAAACTACTTGGCCCCGACTCAGATTTCGATTTTCATCAAAATCGGCCCAGTAGTTTTCGCGCGGTGCAACTTCAAAGTTTCCACCAAAACTTATACACTTTTTGAACAATTCGTCCAATTCTTTACACTTGCACTACTCCGCCAATATCACTCCGATCGGGCCGAGCGACACTTCGTTCGAAAGGGCGTACAAGCACCTACGATATTCGGGCCAAACGAGTGGGCCCAGGCGCCTCCAACTCGTTTTGCAGGAGTTATGCAACTTTTCCACTTTACTTAATTAAGTGTAAACTTTGAACTTCCATAACTTTTTTGTTTATGGACCGATCTGAGCGTCCGACCACTCGCCAGAAAGGTATTTTTACGACGCACACGTTGGTGTTTTTTCTGTTTCGAATGGCCTCACACTTTTTAATATATTTTGAAAAAACACTTAAAAAAGTTGTTTAACTCTTAATATAAAATTCAATTTTTTCACTAAACCACCCGATATGGGTATCAAACGATAGGTAATAACGTCCCGCACCATTTAACACTTTGGTTGGGCGAATCCGAGCATTTTTCGCCAAGTTATTTTAGAAAAACCGCGTGCACAGTCACTTTTTTGTTTATGAACTTTTTCCAAAAATTTTTTGCATATGGCCGGAGGACGGCGGCTCCGCGACTTATCAACAAAAATTTTGTGAAAAGTTCGAAAACTTTTTGAAATATTCAACTTTTCCTTTTTGCGCCAATTTGAAATTTCACATATACGGCCGATTATGCACACTGCATATATATTGAGTAAACTCAGACACGGAGCTCGACAGAAACACGTCTGCTCACGACGACGGCTCGAGCGTTACTACACAGGGATAACTGGCTTGTGGCCGCCAAGCGTTCATAGCGACGTGGCTTTTTGATCCTTCGATGTCGGCTCTTCCTATCATTGTGAAGCAAAATTCACCAAGCGTAGGATTGTTCACCCTTTCAAGGGAACGTGAGCTGGGTTTAGACCGTCGTGAGACAGGTTAGTTTTACCCTACTGGTGTGTGCTTATAGTCGCTATCTTAACGGAATTCCTGTGCAGTACGAGAGGAACCACAGGTACGGACCACTGGCTCAATACTAGTCCGACCGGACTTTGGTATGACGCTACGTCCGCTGGATTATGCCTGAACGCCTCTAAGGTCGTAGCCAATCCGAGCTGATAGCGCTTCTCAAACCCATTAGGTGTTCGGAAGCTAGCGGGCCTAACAACCCTCTGAGATCCGTTGGAGTCTGCGTCTGCAGCCCGGCGTCTCATCCCGCTATACCTAGGCCGCAACGAGTGGAGTTCGCTGCACGTGTTAGTACCGTAACTGGGAACGCCGTTGGCTTGAGCTCTGCCCAACGTGGATATACCTAGTTTCGACACCTATCAACCGCCCGCAAACGACGGGACTTCAGGCTGGGAGCTGCGAGTTGTAGAGATGCGTTCGCATCGATCCTCTCAGGCGACCCATGCTTGGTGGTTTGTCCGTGTGCCCCTTCCTCGATGTGCGCAAGCTCGTCTTGGTCTGGGGACCACGTCGACACAGGGGATACTTTTGTGAGAGCAAGAGTGTACTTAGTTGAGTGTAGCAAGGGATCGCGTGCCCCTTCCTCGATGGCGTAACGAACCATCTTGGTCTGGGGACCGTGGTACCGTGCTCTGGTGAAGCTTGGTGCGTGCTCTTTCCTTGTCAGACGAGTGACTTGACTTGGTCTGGAGACCGTTCCTTAACACTAGTGGACAAGAGCTGGCTACTTCCGTGTCAGACGAGTGACTTGACACGGTATGGAGCGGAACACGTAACACTAGTGAGCTTGTCGGCGTGCCTCCTTCTGGACTTGATTGTCTTGATGTGAGAAACGTGCCGACCAAACCAGTAAGCTTACACACATGCTCGTTACAAGTTGTATAAGTTGATCCGTTTGGGCCGGTTGCCTTGCACATGATGGTGTTGTAGACCATGTTCGGTTAACACGTTGTGTGTCGAGGTGGTCGGCCTTGGTAGTAGGATGTCTTGTGCATGTGACGTGTTGACCTGGTTTGGTCGATGTGTCGTCGTGTACGAGATGACCTACTTACCCGTCAGTTGTCCAAGTTGTGTCATGTGTTGACTTAGTTGACGTGTCATGTGCATGGATGATTGGCGTACGGGTCATGTATGGTGCACTTGCTTCAGTTGAAGGGATGTACTAGTACAGTTATATTAATTGTTTATTTCACGATCTGGTCTTTTGGCTGGATCGCGAAAAAAACGCTAAGTCCCAAATCTTGAACTCGAGAGGAGAGCGCTGATGACAACCTTTTGGACTGGAGCTCCCTAGAATTCGGCTTTTTCCTACTTTAAAGGGATGCACTGTTGTATGTATTGTTTATTCACGATCTGGTCGTTGGATTGGATCGCGAAAAAAAAACGCTAAGTCCCAGATCCTGAACTCGACAAAAAAGCGCTGATGGCAAACATTTTGACTGGAAGTCCCTAGAAAACGGCTTTTTCCTTATTGGCATTATGTGGCACGTTTATTGTGGCTAGAACATTAATTATCCACCAAATGGCACCAACGCTTGGCGAAAGTCTCGAAACACTCCTATCCCGACGCACCAGCAACCGCAACACGATGCAAAATAAATTGCACGAGCTACTGATACTTGTACCATGCACGGTACACGGTACCAAAATATACCCCTGAAAGTGTGCAATTTGGTGCTATTCTAGGAAATTTGTTTGGGGAAGCCTAGCTACGCGTGTCGCACGTTGCATGGTCGTCGATCAGAGGCATGCAAAAGCACCTATCTAGGGGACTTACTTTACGTTCTAGTAGCAAGTTCGATTTTCCGGTCTAGCACGGCAGTACGCCTGCATGCATACACTCCATGTACCAAAAATGTATCAACCTAGGCGTTGCTCAGTAGCTTTTGGCGACACATGTAAAAAGTACTCGAGTTCAGAATCTTAGAACTTTGCGTATTGTTCAAAACTTATAACGAAAACTAAATTATAAATGGGTAAAAGGCTAGGCGTTTCTCAGTAGCTTTTGGCGCCACGTGGCAAAAGTATTCGAGTTCAGATTTCTGGGACTTAGCGTATTTTTCAAACCTGATAATGAAAATTGAAGTACAAATGGGGCATAAGCTAGGCGTTGCCCAGTAACTTTTTTCGCCACATGGAGGAAGTAGTCGAGCTCCAATTTCTGGGACGTAGCGTATTTTTCAATCATAATAAACCGAATCAAACATAAAAATCATGAAACTTACACCACGTCCCTAGGTTGTGCACAAAACGTAACGATAAAGTGCCGGCGAGGTTAGAGGTGCACCAAAATTGTGTACCGATTAGGAAAAGTACTCTATGTTGCTATGACTTGGGTAAAAAGTGTTGATTAACTGCTGGTTACGATAGACAGTTGCTTATCGTACACATCGCAAACGAACACCCCTTAGTGAGCAGTAGCAGAAGTCGATGGAACAAAGCGAATGCATTACAAACTGATCAAGTAAAATAAGGAACGCTACGTACTAGGACTTCTTTCCAAGAATGGTGTCCGCGACGGGAGGGCAAGCGTCCTTCCCAGGTTTCCCTAGTAAACCTTGTATGGTAAACATACCCAAGCGTGTCCGTAAGCACGCAACGATAGTCACGAACGAGCACATACCTAGGGAAAGTACTCTACGTACTAGGACTTCTGTCCAAGAACGGTGTCCGCGACGGTCGGGCACTGTGACGCAATTACCAAATCCTAGAATCGTACAAGCAGTGTGTACAAACATAAACATTAACGCGTTCGCTCGGGCTGCGCCGTCCGTGTTGAACACAAATGCGGGTGATTATATGAGTGGATGGACAAAAACATGCGTGGCGAAGACAATTTTCTGCACGATGTGCACATAGCTCATTTCGTCGTCCCGGGCGAATGGAAAAACACAAAAATCTCGAGTATCTTTCTAGGTTTCTGTTATAAAAGGGCAAGCCAAAAGGTGACCGGTTGAGATGAGCATTTTAAGCATACAAGCACTTAATTGCAACTTTTCCTACAAAAACTAGGTACGTACACGTAGATTGTATCAACATGGACATCTATGAACGCGTACGCTCGAGCTGCACCCTCCGTCTTGTACTTTCCCTGATCGGTACACAATTTTGGTGCAAGTGTACCAACATCGACATCTATGAACGCGTACGCTCGAGCTGCACCCTCCGTCTTGTACTTTCCCTGATCGGTACACAGTTTTGGTGCACGGCTATCCCGAAAGGCAACTTGTACCAACATCGACATCCATGAACGCGTACGTAGCGTACTTTCCCTGATCGGTACACAATGTTGGTGCACGGCATAGGAAATGGGCTTAAAATGGTCAAACTCAATCCATTTCCACTAAAGATAGTCAATAACAGCTGTGCCGATGAAGTAGGGCACGATGCAAGTCAATGTTATTTAATGAATTACATGTTCACCAGACATTTTAGTACAAAATTGCTCGGTCAGACCTACAAAGTGCTATATCTCGAATACTAAACGTCGCAGATGGGTGTCGTAGAACAATTTTAAGTTCGTCTAACGATTGTACATCCGATTCTGGATAGTGGTTTTTCGACCACTTTTCAACATTTTGTGACACCCCGAACCTAGGGGCAGCTCCCTAGCTTTTTTCAAAAATGTGCACCGAACGGGCCAGAGAGCTCGAGTAGTCGAAAAAATTTTTTTTGCTAAAACCCCTCAAAACGTGTCAGGAACGCACCCTAGATGATGAAAAGTGCAACCAGAACGTCAATCGACAACATGCCCGGGGGTACAAATTTGCTCTACGCGTCCCTAGGTAGGGTACTTTTTCATACAAACATCAAAGTGTACGGTGCACAAAGTGCGCGGAACAAAAATTGCTCGGTCAGACCTACAAAGTGCTATATCTCGAATACTAAACGTCGCAGATGGGTGTCGTAGAACAATTTTAAGTTCGTCTAACGATTCTACATCCGATTCTGGATAGTGGTTTTTCGACCACTTTTCAACATTTTGTGACACCCCGAACCTAGGGGCAGCTCCCTAGCTTTTTTCAAAAATGTGCACCGAACGGGCCAGAGAGCTCGAGTAGTCGAAAAATTTTTTTTTGCTAAAACCCCTCAAAACGTGTCAGGAACGCACCCTAGATGATGAAAAGTGCAACCAGAATGTCAATCGACAACATGCCCGGGGGTACAAATTTGCTCTACGCGTCCCTAGGTAGGGTACTTTTTCATACAAACATCAAAGTGTACGGTGCACAAAGTGCGCGGAACAAAAATTGCTCGGTCAGACCTAGGACGGGCCATAACTCGAATACTAAACGTCGCAGATGGGTGTCGTAGAACAATTTTAAGTTCGTCTAACGATTCTACATCCGATTCTGGATAGTGGTTTTTCGACCACTTTTCAACATTTTGTGACACCCCGAACCTAGGGGCAGCTCCCTAGCTTTTTTCAAAAATGTGCACCGAACGGGCCAGAGAGCTCGAGTAGTCGAAAAAATTTTTTTTGCTAAAACCCCTCAAAACGTGTCAGGAACGCACCCTAGATGATGAAAAGTGCAACCAGAACGTCAATCGACAACATGCCCGGGGGTACAAATTTGCTCTACGCGTCCCTAGGTAGGGTACTTTTTCATACAAACATCAAAGTGTACGGTGCACAAAGTGCGCGGAACAAAAATTGCTCGGTCAGACCTACAAAGTGCTATATCTCGAATACTAAACGTCGCAGATGGGTGTCGTAGAACAATTTTAAGTTCGTCTAACGATTCTACATCCGATTCTGGATAGTGGTTTTTCGACCACTTTTCAACATTTTGTGACACCCCGAACCTAGGGGCAGCTCCCTAGCTTTTTTCAAAAATGTGCACCGAACGGGCCAGAGAGCTCGAGTAGTCGAAAAATTTTTTTTGCTAAAACCCCTCAAAACGTGTCAGGAACGCACCCTAGATGATGAAAAGTGCAACCAGAATGTCAATCGACAACATGCCCGGGGGTACAAATTTGCTCTACGCGTCCCTAGGTAGGGTACTTTTTCATACAAACATCAAAGTGTACGGTGCACAAAGTGCGCGGAACAAAAATTGCTCGGTCAGACCTAGGACGGGCCATAACTCGAATACTAAACGTCGCAGATGGGTGTCGTAGAACAATTTTAAGTTCGTCTAACGATTCTACATCCGATTCTGGATAGTGGTTTTTCGACCACTTTTCAACATTTTGTGACACCCCGAACCTAGGGGCAGCTCCCTAGCTTTTTTCAAAAATGTGCACCGAACGGGCCAGAGAGCTCGAGTAGTCGAAAAATTTTTTTTTGCTAAAACCCCTCAAAACGTGTCAGGAACGCACCCTAGATGATGAAAAGTGCAACCAGAATGTCAATCGACAACATGCCCGGGGGTACAAATTTGCTCTACGCGTCCCTAGGTAGGGTACTTTTTCATACAAACATCAAAGTGTACGGTGCACAAAGTGCGCGGAACAAAAATTGCTCGGTCAGACCTAGGACGGGCCATAACTCGAATACTAAACGTCGCAGATGGGTGTCGTAGAACAATTTTAAGTTCGTCTAACGATTCTACATCCGATTCTGGATAGTGGTTTTTCGACCACTTTTCAACATTTTGTGACACCCCGAACCTAGGGGCAGCTCCCTAGCTTTTTTCAAAAATGTGCACCGAACGGGCCAGAGAGCTCGAGTAGTCGAAAAATTTTTTTTTGCTAAAACCCCTCAAAACGTGTCAGGAACGCACCCTAGATGATGAAAAGTGCAACCAGAATGTCAATCGACAACATGCCCGGGGGTACAAATTTGCTCTACGCGTCCCTAGGTAGGGTACTTTTTCATACAAACATCAAAGTGTACGGTGCACAAAGTGCGCGGAACAAAAATTGCTCGGTCAGACCTAGGACGGGCCATAACTCGAATACTAAACGTCGCAGATGGGTGTCGTAGAACAATTTTAAGTTCGTCTAACGATTCTACATCCGATTCTGGATAGTGGTTTTTCGACCACTTTTCAACATTTTGTGACACCCCGAACCTAGGGGCAGCTCCCTAGCTTTTTTCAAAAATGTGCACCGAACGGGCCAGAGAGCTCGAGTAGTCGAAAAATTTTTTTTTGCTAAAACCCCTCAAAACGTGTCAGGAACGCACCCTAGATGATGAAAAGTGCAACCAGAATGTCAATCGACAACATGCCCGGGGGTACAAATTTGCTCTACGCGTCCCTAGGTAGGGTACTTTTTCATACAAACATCAAAGTGTACGGTGCACAAAGTGCGCGGAACAAAAATTGCTCGGTCAGACCTACAAAGTGCTATATCTCGAATACTAAACGTCGCAGATGGGTGTCGTAGAACAATTTTAAGTTCGTCTAACGATTCTACATCCGATTCTGGATAGTGGTTTTTCGACCACTTTTCAACATTTTGTGACACCCCGAACCTAGGGGCAGCTCCCTAGCTTTTTTCAAAAATGTGCACCGAACGGGCCAGAGAGCTCGAGTAGTCGAAAAATTTTTTTTTGCTAAAACCCCTCAAAACGTGTCAGGAACGCACCCTAGATGATGAAAAGTGCAACCAGAATGTCAATCGACAACATGCCCGGGGGTACAAATTTGCTCTACGCGTCCCTAGGTAGGGTACTTTTTCATACAAACATCAAAGTGTACGGTGCACAAAGTGCGCGGAACAAAAATTGCTCGGTCAGACCTAGGACGGGCCATAACTCGAATACTAAACGTCGCAGATGGGTGTCGTAGAACAATTTTAAGTTCGTCTAACGATTCTACATCCGATTCTGGATAGTGGTTTTTCGACCACTTTTCAACATTTTGTGACACCCCGAACCTAGGGGCAGCTCCCTAGCTTTTTTCAAAAATGTGCACCGAACGGGCCAGAGAGCTCGAGTAGTCGAAAAATTTTTTTTTGCTAAAACCCCTCAAAACGTGTAGAAAACTCATTTTAGATGATAAAAAGTGAAACCAGAACGTCAAACGACAACTTTGTTGGGGGTACCCTTTTTACTCTACGGGCCACTAGCTTAGGCGCGCCAACAGCGCTTTCCTCTCGGGTTCCCATTTTTTGCCCTCCTGGGATTATGATCATTTACTCAT
>NW_026054491.1:140000-145000 GCF_943734685.1 Anopheles coluzzii | reverse complement strand
TACACTCCATGTACCAAAAATGTATCAACCTAGGCGTTGCTCAGTAGCTTTTGGCGACACATGTAAAAAGTACTCGAGTTCAGAATCTTAGAACTTTGCGTATTGTTCAAAACTTATAACGAAAACTAAATTATAAATGGGTAAAAGGCTAGGCGTTTCTCAGTAGCTTTTGGCGCCACGTGGCAAAAGTATTCGAGTTCAGATTTCTGGGACTTAGCGTATTTTTCAAACCTGATAATGAAAATTGAAGTACAAATGGGGCATAAGCTAGGCGTTGCCCAGTAACTTTTTTCGCCACATGGAGGAAGTAGTCGAGCTCCAATTTCTGGGACGTAGCGTATTTTTCAATCATAATAAACCGAATCAAACATAAAAATCATGAAACTTACACCACGTCCCTAGGTTGTGCACAAAACGTAACGATAAAGTGCCGGCGAGGTTAGAGGTGCACCAAAATTGTGTACCGATTAGGAAAAGTACTCTATGTTGCTATGACTTGGGTAAAAAGTGTTGATTAACTGCTGGTTACGATAGACAGTTGCTTATCGTACACATCGCAAACGAACACCCCTTAGTGAGCAGTAGCAGAAGTCGATGGAACAAAGCGAATGCATTACAAACTGATCAAGTAAAATAAGGAACGCTACGTACTAGGACTTCTTTCCAAGAATGGTGTCCGCGACGGGAGGGCAAGCGTCCTTCCCAGGTTTCCCTAGTAAACCTTGTATGGTAAACATACCCAAGCGTGTCCGTAAGCACGCAACGATAGTCACGAACGAGCACATACCTAGGGAAAGTACTCTACGTACTAGGACTTCTGTCCAAGAACGGTGTCCGCGACGGTCGGGCACTGTGACGCAATTACCAAATCCTAGAATCGTACAAGCAGTGTGTACAAACATAAACATTAACGCGTTCGCTCGGGCTGCGCCGTCCGTGTTGAACACAAATGCGGGTGATTATATGAGTGGATGGACAAAAACATGCGTGGCGAAGACAATTTTCTGCACGATGTGCACATAGCTCATTTCGTCGTCCCGGGCGAATGGAAAAACACAAAAATCTCGAGTATCTTTCTAGGTTTCTGTTATAAAAGGGCAAGCCAAAAGGTGACCGGTTGAGATGAGCATTTTAAGCATACAAGCACTTAATTGCAACTTTTCCTACAAAAACTAGGTACGTACACGTAGATTGTATCAACATGGACATCTATGAACGCGTACGCTCGAGCTGCACCCTCCGTCTTGTACTTTCCCTGATCGGTACACAATTTTGGTGCAAGTGTACCAACATCGACATCTATGAACGCGTACGCTCGAGCTGCACCCTCCGTCTTGTACTTTCCCTGATCGGTACACAGTTTTGGTGCACGGCTATCCCGAAAGGCAACTTGTACCAACATCGACATCCATGAACGCGTACGTAGCGTACTTTCCCTGATCGGTACACAATGTTGGTGCACGGCATAGGAAATGGGCTTAAAATGGTCAAACTCAATCCATTTCCACTAAAGATAGTCAATAACAGCTGTGCCGATGAAGTAGGGCACGATGCAAGTCAATGTTATTTAATGAATTACATGTTCACCAGACATTTTAGTACAAAATTGCTCGGTCAGACCTACAAAGTGCTATATCTCGAATACTAAACGTCGCAGATGGGTGTCGTAGAACAATTTTAAGTTCGTCTAACGATTGTACATCCGATTCTGGATAGTGGTTTTTCGACCACTTTTCAACATTTTGTGACACCCCGAACCTAGGGGCAGCTCCCTAGCTTTTTTCAAAAATGTGCACCGAACGGGCCAGAGAGCTCGAGTAGTCGAAAAAATTTTTTTTGCTAAAACCCCTCAAAACGTGTCAGGAACGCACCCTAGATGATGAAAAGTGCAACCAGAACGTCAATCGACAACATGCCCGGGGGTACAAATTTGCTCTACGCGTCCCTAGGTAGGGTACTTTTTCATACAAACATCAAAGTGTACGGTGCACAAAGTGCGCGGAACAAAAATTGCTCGGTCAGACCTACAAAGTGCTATATCTCGAATACTAAACGTCGCAGATGGGTGTCGTAGAACAATTTTAAGTTCGTCTAACGATTCTACATCCGATTCTGGATAGTGGTTTTTCGACCACTTTTCAACATTTTGTGACACCCCGAACCTAGGGGCAGCTCCCTAGCTTTTTTCAAAAATGTGCACCGAACGGGCCAGAGAGCTCGAGTAGTCGAAAAATTTTTTTTTGCTAAAACCCCTCAAAACGTGTCAGGAACGCACCCTAGATGATGAAAAGTGCAACCAGAATGTCAATCGACAACATGCCCGGGGGTACAAATTTGCTCTACGCGTCCCTAGGTAGGGTACTTTTTCATACAAACATCAAAGTGTACGGTGCACAAAGTGCGCGGAACAAAAATTGCTCGGTCAGACCTAGGACGGGCCATATCTCGAATACTAAACGTCGCAGATGGGTGTCGTAGAACAATTTTAAGTTCGTCTAACGATTCTACATCCGATTCTGGATAGTGGTTTTTCGACCACTTTTCAACATTTTGTGACACCCCGAACCTAGGGGCAGCTCCCTAGCTTTTTTCAAAAATGTGCACCGAACGGGCCAGAGAGCTCGAGTAGTCGAAAAATTTTTTTTTGCTAAAACCCCTCAAAACGTGTCAGGAACGCACCCTAGATGATGAAAAGTGCAACCAGAACGTCAATCGACAACATGCCCGGGGGTACAAATTTGCTCTACGCGTCCCTAGGTAGGGTACTTTTTCATACAAACATCAAAGTGTACGGTGCACAAAGTGCGCGGAACAAAAATTGCTCGGTCAGACCTACAAAGTGCTATATCTCGAATACTAAACGTCGCAGATGGGTGTCGTAGAACAATTTTAAGTTCGTCTAACGATTGTACATCCGATTCTGGATAGTGGTTTTTCGACCACTTTTCAACATTTTGTGACACCCCGAACCTAGGGGCAGCTCCCTAGCTTTTTTCAAAAATGTGCACCGAACGGGCCAGAGAGCTCGAGTAGTCGAAAAAATTTTTTTTGCTAAAACCCCTCAAAACGTGTCAGGAACGCACCCTAGATGATGAAAAGTGCAACCAGAACGTCAATCGACAACATGCCCGGGGGTACAAATTTGCTCTACGCG
This sequence comes from Anopheles coluzzii, assembly GCF_943734685.1. Taxonomy (NCBI): domain Eukaryota; kingdom Metazoa; phylum Arthropoda; class Insecta; order Diptera; family Culicidae; genus Anopheles; species Anopheles coluzzii. The sequence goes on along the minus strand of NW_026054491.1, from coordinate 141,846 downwards.
TCCCTAGGTAGGGTACTTTTTCATACAAACATCAAAGTGTACGGTGCACAAAGTGCGCGGAACAAAAATTGCTCGGTCAGACCTACAAAGTGCTATATCTCGAATACTAAACGTCGCAGATGGGTGTCGTAGAACAATTTTAAGTTCGTCTAACGATTCTACATCCGATTCTGGATAGTGGTTTTTCGACCACTTTTCAACATTTTGTGACACCCCGAACCTAGGGGCAGCTCCCTAGCTTTTTTCAAAAATGTGCACCGAACGGGCCAGAGAGCTCGAGTAGTCGAAAAATTTTTTTTTGCTAAAACCCCTCAAAACGTGTCAGGAACGCACCCTAGATGATGAAAAGTGCAACCAGAATGTCAATCGACAACATGCCCGGGGGTACAAATTTGCTCTACGCGTCCCTAGGTAGGGTACTTTTTCATACAAACATCAAAGTGTACGGTGCACAAAGTGCGCGGAACAAAAATTGCTCGGTCAGACCTAGGACGGGCCATAACTCGAATACTAAACGTCGCAGATGGGTGTCGTAGAACAATTTTAAGTTCGTCTAACGATTCTACATCCGATTCTGGATAGTGGTTTTTCGACCACTTTTCAACATTTTGTGACACCCCGAACCTAGGGGCAGCTCCCTAGCTTTTTTCAAAAATGTGCACCGAACGGGCCAGAGAGCTCGAGTAGTCGAAAAAATTTTTTTTGCTAAAACCCCTCAAAACGTGTAGAAAACTCATTTTAGATGATAAAAAGTGAAACCAGAACGTCAAACGACAACTTTGTTGGGGGTACCCTTTTTACTCTACGGGCCACTAGCTTAGGCGCGCCAACAGCGCTTTCCTCTCGGGTTCCCATTTTTTGCCCTCCTGGGATTATGATCATTTACTCATTGCCTACTATAGGGAAGGTACCTTGCTCCGAGGTCAAAAATGAAGATTTCACCAAATCGTAGTTTTAACCTCTATTTAGTCGTAGGAGCATGGTTTGCAGTGTCCGTGGGTCATATAAGCCCCCGTTTGGGTCATACGTCCCCTCCCCGATGAAAATCGTCATATGACTATAGGCCGAACTTATGAAGCAAAAGTGGTGTCTGGTGGGTTCTGCCGATGATCTTAACCTATGATTTTGAGTTTCCACTCTTTCAAAACGTTTCCTGGAGCAGTACATCACGGGTCTACGGACCCAAAGACTTCGTTGCGATGGTTTCAAGCATAAAAGTTGTAACAGTTAAGGGTTTTTAATACGCGTATATTAAATCATTGCTTGAAACTAAGCTTCGTTGTCTTTAAACTCTGCAAGACCAATCGAACTTCTTAGGGAAACTCGAAGTATTCACGCTAAGCTGGTGGTGCAGGGCACATAGCGTGATGAAACCGGGTTTCCCTAACCAATGTGGCATATTTTTTCCCTGAGAGTGAAGCTCAGACCCACGTAGGGGAGAGCGAAGTGGAACTTTAATGTTCAATGCAGCAAATGTTCGCCATGCGGATAAACAAGTTGGAATAGTTCAATGTAGTGTAATGCAAACACGAATCGCAAATAACGATACGGGACCCAGAAGCAATTCTGCGGATCCCTCGGGGAGTGGTGAGTTGATATAAATTAGAGGTGAAAGTCCAAGTTGTTCGAGCTCCGGCTCGGCAGCCGATACGAGGTTCCTGTTGAGCTTGTTTGTACATCGCGCAGAGGCGCCGTTCGGTTCTAGCAATGATTCCCGCCACCATGTTCCATGCGTGCAGAGATCCGTTAGAGCTCGTTCAATGTGTCCCGCCGTGATTACGAAAAAGTCCAACAGTTGACTTAGTTGGGTGTGCGTCAAGTAATCGCGCAGAGATGCCGATCGGTT
>NW_026054491.1:132500-135000 GCF_943734685.1 Anopheles coluzzii | reverse complement strand
CTCCAGTTGGCGGACAACCTCGGGCTGGTGCTACTGAACAAGGCAGACTGTCTGCCAACGTTCAAGGGGAACCGAGCGGACACAACTCGGTTTCCGCCCAGCCGACCGGACGTTACGTTCGCCAGTAGTGTGATCAGCCGTCTCGACCCGCGCGAGGACAGCGCCCGAGGCTGGCGCGTTCCCGACGTGGTAACGCTCAGTGATCACCGTTACGTCCGGTACGAGGTTGGCGTGAGTCCACCATCATCGAGGGATCGGGCAGCACGGCGTGGACAGCGCCCGGCCCGCGTAAGCAATGCCGGTACGCGCTGGAAGACCAGTCAGTTTGACTCCCAGCTTTTCGGGAAAGCGCTGGCCATGACTGGGTTCGCCCGTCAAGCTAACAGCGTCGAAAGCTTGGTCGAGTCGCTGACCAGCGTCTGCGACGAGACGATGTCGCGGGTCTTCCCAGCGCAGGACCACACAGGTCGGCCAGCTTACTGGTGGACTCCGGCGATCCAGACGATGATCGAAGAACTCTCCAGAAAGGAGCAAATGGCGATGAGGACCATTCCGCCCAACGAACAGCTCCAAACGGAACTCGCAGCTGCCAGGGAGAGCCTTCGGAAGGCTATTCGTGTGAGCAAGAACGAGGCGTTCGACCGGTTCTTGCTGTCGATCAGGGAGGATGAAACCGGAAACTTTTTCCGGAAGGTCTTCCACTGGTTCCAGGCGGCCCGCTCAGCCCCGGAACGCGATCCAGCAGAACTGCGGCGAATTGTCGACGCCTTGTTCCCGGTTCATCCGCCGGTAGAGTGGCCCGATCTCCGAGTTGGCAACATGGCGCCGCTCCGATCGATCGGCCTGACCGAGCTGGAGAATATAGCAGCCAGTATGCACCCGCGGAAGGCTCCTGGGCTTGATGGAGTACCGAACGCCGCCCTTACGGTTGCTCTCAGGCAGCAACCGGAGCCCTTCCGCCGGGTGTTTCAGGAGTGCCTGGACACGTCCTGCTTTCCGCAGCCGTGGAAAAAGCAGCGACTGGTGCTCCTGCCAAAGCCAGGCAAATCACCGGGCGAGCCGTCGTCCTTCCGCCCGATTTGCCTGCTCGACAATACGGGCAAGGCTTTGGAGCGGCTGCTGTTGAACCGGCTCAACGAATACATCGAGGATCCAGAGAGTCCGCAACTGTCTGAGCAGCAGTTCGGATTCCGGCGAGGGCGATCGACTCTGCAGGCCATCCAGCAGGTCGTGGACGCGGGACGAAGGGCGAAGTCCTTTGGAAGGACAAACAACCGTGACCGGCGCTGCCTCATGGTTGTGGCCCTGGACGTCCGTAACGCGTTCAACACGGCTAGCTGGCAGAGCATCGCCGAGGCGCTCCAGGCGAAGGGAGTCCCCGTGCAGTTGTGCCGCATACTGCAGGACTACTTCGCCGACAGGGAGCTTACGTACGACACGGCGGACGGGCCGGTTACCCGCCGAGTATCGGCAGGTGTTCCACAGGGGTCCATTTTGGGCCCCACACTGTGGAACATAATGTACGACGGTGTGCTAGCCGTAGAGCTCCCTGAGGGCGCCTCCATCGTGGGATTCGCCGATGATCTTGCGATCCTGGCAGCGGGGACAACTCCTGAACACGCAGCAGCGATTGCGGAGGAAGCGGTGGCAGCGGTCAACAGCTGGATGGTGCGGCACAAACTCTCCCTGGCGCCGGAGAAGACGGAGCTGCTGATGGTGTCGAGCAAGCGAAGCGGATACAAAAACATCCCTGTGAACATCTGTGGAGTGGAAGTGCGCTCGAAGCGGTCGATCCGCTACTTGGGGGTCATGCTACACGACCACCTGTCGTGGCGCCCACACGTCGAGATGGTCGCGGACAAGGCCCTCCGTGTGGTGCGAGCATTGCGTGTCGTCATGCGCAACCACAGCGGCCCCCAAGTTAGCAAGCGGAAGCTGCTCGCCGCAGTGGCCGCGTCCATTATCCGCTATGGCGCACCCGTCTGGGCGGAAGCCTCGGACCTACAGTGGTGCAGGCGGATATTGGATCGCGTGCAGCGCCCCCTGGCCCAGGGCATCACGAGCGCCTTCCACTCCACGAGCTGCGAGGTAGCGGTGGTTTTAGCCGGAGAACTGCCATACCACCTCCTGGTGAAGGAAGACGCCCGCTGCTACAACCGACTGCAGTTAAGCCCGGACAGCAGTCGAGAGGCGATTCGCCAGGAGGAAAAGGAGTCATCGCTGCAGCTGTGGCAGCAACAGTGGGACGACGAGGCGGCGAATAACACCAGCCGCTACTTACGTTGGGCCCACCGACAAGTGCCAGACGTGCGCCTGTGGACGGGGCGGAAACACGGAGAGGTAGATTTCTACCTCTCGCAGGTTCTCAGTGGACATGCCTTCGTCCACGAGTTCCTGCACGTGTTCGGGTTCGCTCCATCCCCGGACTGTCCCAGGTGCGCAGGGTCGGTCGAGTCGGTGGCCCACGTATTGTTCCAGTGTCCCCGCTTCGCGGATGTTC
>NW_026054491.1:120000-125000 GCF_943734685.1 Anopheles coluzzii | reverse complement strand
GGGATGTACTAGTACAGTTATATTAATTGTTTATTTCACGATCTGGTCTTTTGGCTGGATCGCGAAAAAAACGCTAAGTCCCAAATCTTGAACTCGAGAGGAGAGCGCTGATGACAACCTTTTGGACTGGAGCTCCCTAGAATTCGGCTTTTTCCTACTTTAAAGGGATGCACTGTTGTATGTATTGTTTATTCACGATCTGGTCGTTGGATTGGATCGCGAAAAAAAAACGCTAAGTCCCAGATCCTGAACTCGACAAAAAAGCGCTGATGGCAAACATTTTGACTGGAAGTCCCTAGAAAACGGCTTTTTCCTTATTGGCATTATGTGGCACGTTTATTGTGGCTAGAACATTAATTATCCACCAAATGGCACCAACGCTTGGCGAAAGTCTCGAAACACTCCTATCCCGACGCACCAGCAACCGCAACACGATGCAAAATAAATTGCACGAGCTACTGATACTTGTACCATGCACGGTACACGGTACCAAAATATACCCCTGAAAGTGTGCAATTTGGTGCTATTCTAGGAAATTTGTTTGGGGAAGCCTAGCTACGCGTGTCGCACGTTGCATGGTCGTCGATCAGAGGCATGCAAAAGCACCTATCTAGGGGACTTACTTTACGTTCTAGTAGCAAGTTCGATTTTCCGGTCTAGCACGGCAGTACGCCTGCATGCATACACTCCATGTACCAAAAATGTATCAACCTAGGCGTTGCTCAGTAGCTTTTGGCGGCACATGTAAAAAGTACTCGAGTTCAGAATCTTAGAACTTTGCGTATTGTTCAAAACTTATAACGAAAACTAAATTATAAATGGGTAAAAGGCTAGGCGTTTCTCAGTAGCTTTTGGCGCCACGTGGCAAAAGTATTCGAGTTCAGATTTCTGGGACTTAGCGTATTTTTCAAACCTGATAATGAAAATTGAAGTACAAATGGGGCATAAGCTAGGCGTTGCCCAGTAACTTTTTTCGCCACATGGAGGAAGTAGTCGAGCTCCAATTTCTGGGACGTAGCGTATTTTTCAATCATAATAAACCGAATCAAACATAAAAATCATGAAACTTACACCACGTCCCTAGGTTGTGCACAAAACGTAACGATAAAGTGCCGGCGAGGTTAGAGGTGCACCAAAATTGTGTACCGATTAGGAAAAGTACTCTATGTTGCTATGACTTGGGTAAAAAGTGTTGATTAACTGCTGGTTACGATAGACAGTTGCTTATCGTACACATCGCAAACGAACACCCCTTAGTGAGCAGTAGCAGAAGTCGATGGAACAAAGCGAATGCATTACAAACTGATCAAGTAAAATAAGGAACGCTACGTACTAGGACTTCTTTCCAAGAATGGTGTCCGCGACGGGAGGGCAAGCGTCCTTCCCAGGTTTCCCTAGTAAACCTTGTATGGTAAACATACCCAAGCGTGTCCGTAAGCACGCAACGATAGTCACGAACGAGCACATACCTAGGGAAAGTACTCTACGTACTAGGACTTCTGTCCAAGAACGGTGTCCGCGACGGTCGGGCACTGTGACGCAATTACCAAATCCTAGAATCGTACAAGCAGTGTGTACAAACATAAACATTAACGCGTTCGCTCGGGCTGCGCCGTCCGTGTTGAACACAAATGCGGGTGATTATATGAGTGGATGGACAAAAACATGCGTGGCGAAGACAATTTTCTGCACGATGTGCACATAGCTCATTTCGTCGTCCCGGGCGAATGGAAAAACACAAAAATCTCGAGTATCTTTCTAGGTTTCTGTTATAAAAGGGCAAGCCAAAAGGTGACCGGTTGAGATGAGCATTTTAAGCATACAAGCACTTAATTGCAACTTTTCCTACAAAAACTAGGTACGTACACGTAGATTGTATCAACATGGACATCTATGAACGCGTACGCTCGAGCTGCACCCTCCGTCTTGTACTTTCCCTGATCGGTACACAATTTTGGTGCAAGTGTACCAACATCGACATCTATGAACGCGTACGCTCGAGCTGCACCCTCCGTCTTGTACTTTCCCTGATCGGTACACAGTTTTGGTGCACGGCTATCCCGAAAGGCAACTTGTACCAACATCGACATCCATGAACGCGTACGTAGCGTACTTTCCCTGATCGGTACACAATGTTGGTGCACGGCATAGGAAATGGGCTTAAAATGGTCAAACTCAATCCATTTCCACTAAAGATAGTCAATAACAGCTGTGCCGATGAAGTAGGGCACGATGCAAGTCAATGTTATTTAATGAATTACATGTTCACCAGACATTTTAGTACAAAATTGCTCGGTCAGACCTACAAAGTGCTATATCTCGAATACTAAACGTCGCAGATGGGTGTCGTAGAACAATTTTAAGTTCGTCTAACGATTGTACATCCGATTCTGGATAGTGGTTTTTCGACCACTTTTCAACATTTTGTGACACCCCGAACCTAGGGGCAGCTCCCTAGCTTTTTTCAAAAATGTGCACCGAACGGGCCAGAGAGCTCGAGTAGTCGAAAAAATTTTTTTTGCTAAAACCCCTCAAAACGTGTCAGGAACGCACCCTAGATGATGAAAAGTGCAACCAGAACGTCAATCGACAACATGCCCGGGGGTACAAATTTGCTCTACGCGTCCCTAGGTAGGGTACTTTTTCATACAAACATCAAAGTGTACGGTGCACAAAGTGCGCGGAACAAAAATTGCTCGGTCAGACCTACAAAGTGCTATATCTCGAATACTAAACGTCGCAGATGGGTGTCGTAGAACAATTTTAAGTTCGTCTAACGATTCTACATCCGATTCTGGATAGTGGTTTTTCGACCACTTTTCAACATTTTGTGACACCCCGAACCTAGGGGCAGCTCCCTAGCTTTTTTCAAAAATGTGCACCGAACGGGCCAGAGAGCTCGAGTAGTCGAAAAATTTTTTTTTGCTAAAACCCCTCAAAACGTGTCAGGAACGCACCCTAGATGATGAAAAGTGCAACCAGAATGTCAATCGACAACATGCCCGGGGGTACAAATTTGCTCTACGCGTCCCTAGGTAGGGTACTTTTTCATACAAACATCAAAGTGTACGGTGCACAAAGTGCGCGGAACAAAAATTGCTCGGTCAGACCTAGGACGGGCCATAACTCGAATACTAAACGTCGCAGATGGGTGTCGTAGAACAATTTTAAGTTCGTCTAACGATTCTACATCCGATTCTGGATAGTGGTTTTTCGACCACTTTTCAACATTTTGTGACACCCCGAACCTAGGGGCAGCTCCCTAGCTTTTTTCAAAAATGTGCACCGAACGGGCCAGAGAGCTCGAGTAGTCGAAAAATTTTTTTTTGCTAAAACCCCTCAAAACGTGTAGAAAACTCATTTTAGATGATAAAAAGTGAAACCAGAACGTCAAACGACAACTTTGTTGGGGGTACCCTTTTTACTCTACGGGCCACTAGCTTAGGCGCGCCAACAGCGCTTTCCTCTCGGGTTCCCATTTTTTGCCCTCCTGGGATTATGATCATTTACTCATTGCCTACTATAGGGAAGGTACCTTGCTCCGAGGTCAAAAATGAAGATTTCACCAAATCGTAGTTTTAACCTCTATTTAGTCGTAGGAGCTTGGTTTGCAGTGTCCGTGGGTCATATAAGCCCCCGTTTGGGTCATACGTCCCCTCCCCGATGAAAATCGTCATATGACTATAGGCCGAACTTATGAAGCAAAAGTGGTGTCTGGTGGGTTCTGCCGATGATCTTAACCTATGATTTTGAGTTTCCACTCTTTCAAAACGTTTCCTGGAGCAGTACATCACGGGTCTACGGACCCAAAGACTTCGTTGCGATGGTTTCAAGCATAAAAGTTGTAACAGTTAAGGGTTTTTAATACGCGTATATTAAATCATTGCTTGAAACTAAGCTTCGTTGTCTTTAAACTCTGCAAGACCAATCGAACTTCTTAGGGAAACTCGAAGCATTCACGCTAAGCTGGTGGTGCAGGGCACATAGCGTGATGAAACCGGGTTTCCCTAACCAATGTGGCATATTTTTTCCCTGAGAGTGAAGCTCAGACCCACGTAGGGGAGAGCGAAGTGGAACTTTAATGTTCAATGCAGCAAATGTTCGCCATGCGGATAAACAAGTTGGAATAGTTCAATGTAGTGTAATGCAAACACGAATCGCAAATAACGATACGGGACCCAGAAGCAATTCTGCGGATCCCTCGGGGAGTGGTGAGTTGATATAAATTAGAGGTGAAAGTCCAAGTTGTTCGAGCTCCGGCTCGGCAGCCGATACGAGGTTCCTGTTGAGCTTGTTTGTACATCGCGCAGAGGCGCCGTTCGGTTCTAGCAATGATTCCCGCCACCATGTTCCATGCGTGCAGAGATCCGTTAGAGCTCGTTCAATGTGTCCCGCCGTGATTACGAAAAAGTCCAACAGTTGACTTAGTTGGGTGTGCGTCAAGTAATCGCGCAGAGATGCCGATCGGTTCCTAGCAATGTTTCCCGTCACAAGGTGGTATTGGCACCTGTGCAGAGTGGCCGTTAGCAATGTCTCCCGTATCACGGTGGTGTACCATCACTAGTGCAGAGTGACCGCTAGCAATGTCTCCCGTCACAAGGTGGTAGCCCAGAAGTGCAGAGAAGCCGCTGTAGCAAAGTCTCCCGTATCACGTTGGAGTTCTTCCACTAGTGCAGAGAGATCGCTGAACCGTTCAATGTGTCCCGTCGTGGTGTGCTTGTACCGAGCACGTAGGATACACCTTGCTTTGTTGGTTTGGGATAGGAGTGGTCGCGCAACTGCCTCCACGCCGCAGAGTGCCAGTTCGGATTGAAGGTCAACTTTAGCCGTTCAATGCATCAGTCGGTGGGTGTTCAGATGGCATCACAACTTCCCCTAGGTGCTCAAGTTGGCTGGGTTGTAAAACATGTACACATGCGCAGAGTATCGTGCGTACTAGCAAAGTCTCCCGTCACGGTGGTTACGAATGAGTTCCATGCAGTGCAGAGAGATCGTTAGTG
>NW_026054491.1:105000-112500 GCF_943734685.1 Anopheles coluzzii | reverse complement strand
GAAATCCCATTTACAACCTAACCCAATCTCAATTAGCTCCCCAACTAAACCTTATTATATAAAACCACATTTATTTTCTTTTTTCGATTCTCTCTCCCCCTCAGCATTAAATTTCATAATATATACAAAAAACTAACATTAGAAATAGTTTTTCAAAACACTTCACAAACACATTTTGAACCACCATTCGTAAAGTAGAAAAATTTCCCAAACCAGTAGAACTAACAATTTCAATTTTCAAAATCTATCCTAACCAAATTTCAAAACTCTCGTAAAACTAACAAACAAATCTCCAGTAAGGGAGCGTAGAGCAAGGTGACTGGAAAGCCATTTTACCTGTATCCCGTAGCATAGTCAAAAATATAACGGGACATTTGGCCCATTTTTACCTGTAATGTTGAAGCACACACGTCTCCTCACGTAGTTTGTCACTTTTAAGCACTCTTAAATTTCATTCATTTCATTCATTTCATTCAAATCTCGAAAACTCTGAAAAAACTTAAATTTTACATAGAAAGCCTTCTGCGAAAATTTTAAAATTATCCCCAGTTCAGTTTTTATCCATGAGCAAATTATTTTCAATTTAAAAAAAAAAAATATATTTATTTAATTTTTTCACTCAAATATTTAAACGAATAATTGTTAAAAAATCCTTTATTAAAAAATCCTTTATTTAAAATAATTACCTCACATCGCCTTAAGCACAATAGAGCAAATTAATAAATTACAATTTCAAATTCAACGCTCAACAATTAGACAAGCATACTTTCCATCACAATCCAATTAGTTATATTCCCTTACAAAATTAAATCTCAATAAACTAATACATATATACACTTTGTATTAGTTTTCATATAAATTAATTTAACAAATTCTAATATCAACCAACAAATTTCCAATTACTTCTTTTAAACAATAATTCGTCTTCTCCAACCATAACCAATAACCCTTTTACAAGCAGAAGTTAAATAATCACGTAGTTATTTTTTCTCCCGGTTCCTTGCATGTAAAAAAAAAAATAATTAATGAATTTAAATAGTTTAAATAATTATTAATATTAATTAATTTAAAAATAACAAAATAGTTTGAATTGACATTTCAACACTTGACATTTGACGTTGACATATAATCAAACTGACAGCTCAATATATCTGACACCTAACGTCACCTTGACATCTTGAATTGGTTGACAGCTAAAATTTAAATTCTTCGACAGTTGCAACCGATTAAATAATAATTTAAAAAATCAATTATTTATATTTAACCAACTAAGTTAAATTAAAATTTCGTTCCTCAAGTTACAATTTGTTACATAATAATAAACTTTAAATTCCTTGTATACTTCCCAATATCGTTCGATTAATTAAAATTTTTAATATCCAACTTAAAGATACCTTTAATTTGTGAAAAGACACACAACAGTAAAAAAAAATCAAACCACCATTCGTAAAGTAGAAAAATTTCCCAAACCAGTAGAACTAACAATTTCAATTTTCAAAATCTATCCTAACCAAATTTCAAAACTCTCGTAAAACTAACAAACAAATCTCCAGTAAGGGAGCGTAGAGCAAGGTGACTGGAAAGCCATTTTACCTGTATCCCGTAGCATAGTCAAAAATATAACGGGACATTTGGCCCATTTTTACCTGTAATGTTGAAGCACACACGTCTCCTCACGTAGTTTGTCACTTTTAAGCACTCTTAAATTTCATTCATTTCATTCATTTCATTCAAATCTCGAAAACTCTGAAAAAACTTAAATTTTACATAGAAAGCCTTCTGCGAAAATTTTAAAATTATCCCCAGTTCAGTTTTTATCCATGAGCAAATTATTTTCAATTTAAAAAAAAAAAATATATTTATTTAATTTTTTCACTCAAATATTTAAACGAATAATTGTTAAAAAATCCTTTATTAAAAAATCCTTTATTTAAAATAATTACCTCACATCGCCTTAAGCACAATAGAGCAAATTAATAAATTACAATTTCAAATTCAACGCTCAACAATTAGACAAGCATACTTTCCATCACAATCCAATTAGTTATATTCCCTTACAAAATTAAATCTCAATAAACTAATACATATATACACTTTGTATTAGTTTTCATATAAATTAATTTAACAAATTCTAATATCAACCAACAAATTTCCAATTACTTCTTTTAAACAATAATTCGTCTTCTCCAACCATAACCAATAACCCTTTTACAAGCAGAAGTTAAATAATCACGTAGTTATTTTTTCTCCCGGTTCCTTGCATGTAAAAAAAAAAAATAATTAATGAATTTAAATAGTTTAAATAATTATTAATATTAATTAATTTAAAAATAACAAAATAGTTTGAATTGACATTTCAACACTTGACATTTGACGTTGACATATAATCAAACTGACAGCTCAATATATCTGACACCTAACGTCACCTTGACATCTTGAATTGGTTGACAGCTAAAATTTAAATTCTTCGACAGTTGCAACCGATTAAATAATAATTTAAAAAATCAATTATTTATATTTAACCAACTAAGTTAAATTAAAATTTCGTTCCTCAAGTTACAATTTGTTACATAATAATAAACTTTAAATTCCTTGTATACTTCCCAATATCGTTCGATTAATTAAAATTTTTAATATCCAACTTAAAGATACCTTTAATTTGTGAAAAGACACACAACAGTAAAAAAAAATCAAACCACCATTCGTAAAGTAGAATAATTCCCCAAACCAGTAGAACTAACAATTTAAAATTTCAAAATCTATCCTAACCAAATTTCAAAACTCTCGTAAAACTAACAAACAAATCTCCAGTAAGGGAGCGTAGAGCAAGGTGACTGGAAAGCCATTTTACCTGTATCCCGTAGCATAGTCAAAAATATAACGGGACATTTGGTCCATTTTACCTGTAATGTTGAAGCACACAAGTCTCCTCACGTAGTTTGTCACTTTTAAGCACTTATAAATTTCATTCATTTCATTCATCTCATTCAAATCTCGAAAACTCTGAAAAAACTGAAATTTCACATAGAAAGCCATCTGCGAATATTCTAATATTACCCCTTATTCATTTTTCATTCATGAGCAAATTATTTTCAATTTAAAATAAAATTAATGTTTAATTTTTTTCACTCGAATATTTAAACGAATAATTGTTTTAAAAAATCCTTTATTTAAAATAATTAACTTACAACGCCATAAGCACAATAGAGCAAATTAATAAATTACAATTTCAAATTCAACGCTCAACAATTAGACAAGCATACTTTCCATCACAATCCAATTAGTTATATTCCCTTACAAAATCAAATCTCAAATATTTAATACATTTATACACTTTGTATTAGTTTTCATATAAAATAATTTAACAATTCTAATATTTACCAACAAATTTCCAATAACTTCTGTTAAATAGTAATTCGTCTTCTTCAACCATAACCAATAACTCTTTAACAAGTAGAAGTTTTAATAATCACGTAGTTATTTTTTCTCCTGGTTCTCTGCATGTATTAAAAAAAAAATTATTAGTTTTCTGATTTAAATATTTTAAATAATTATTAATATTAAATTCTCTTAATAATAACAAAATAGTTTGATTTGACATTTTAACACTTGACATCTAACGTTGACACATAATTAATTTGACAGCTCAAATATCTGACACCTAACGTCACCTTGACATCTTAAATTGTTTGACAGTTATAATTAAAATTCTTTGACAGTTGCAACCGATTAAATAATAATTTAAAAAATCAATTATTTATATTCAACCAATTAAATTAAATTAAAATCGCTTATGCTCAAGTAACAATTTATTACACAATAATAAATTCAATTCTATTAATCTTTAAACACACAACTTCATACCCTGTTGACATTTAAATTGTTTGTACAGCTTGTTTAAACCTGACATTTATCGTTATTGACAACAAATAGACTGACAGCTATTAAACTAAAATTTTAATCTCGGAAAACTCTTTCATGTTATGAAATTCCCCTTTTTCTAAATTTAATTAAAAATTACTTAAATCCGCTTCCAATCATTTAATTCGCTTCCTAAGCTTTTTCTTTTAATTATCAATACCATCTAACCCAGTTAATACTTTCTCCGTCGCATCAATTTGAAAATAACTTTAATCATCTTATTTGATTATTCCCATGACATTAAATTGCATCCATTAGACATTGACGTAAAACATCACAGTACCATTGACATTCAAAAAGATTTGACAGTTTTATCAATTACTTGACTGACAGTGACATCAAACGCCTCATCACATTGACAGCAAATTTAATTGACAATTTGATCACAGCGCGAAATCCATTGACATCTTTCGTTTTAAATTTGACAATAAATTCATCTTCCGTTTTAATTTAAAAATTTGACATTAAATTCGTCCCAAAACCCGACAATAATTACTTAATTAATCAATCAATTAACAAACTTGCGAAATTCCTTAGAAAACAAGTAGACAGTCACAATAACCTCCATAGGATTTAACCGTAGAAATAACCCAGTAGAAAAATGGTGATGAACACACGCTCCACCTTAGTTCGTAGAAGTAGTCCCTCGAAGGCAGTGACGAGTAGATATTCCGTCCGCCGTAGCTCGCTGGGAACGATGTCCCCGTCTAAGGCTTCGGCCACCAGCTTTGGTAGACGGGCATCAACAACCCAGCTGATGGCTTCCAAGGCACCTGCCCTACGAAGAGCTTCTTCGGTAGAGGTGGAGGGAAAATCAAAAAGGGTCTCTGTTCTCCCGCAGATTGCGGAAGACAGCCAAGGGGAGGGCTCTAAGGCAGGGCAAATTTACAACAGGAAATTTTTCGCTACCGCATATCCAGCAGAGTCAAATCCCATGGGCCCATTGCAAAAAGCAAAACATGAGCTCATGCTGTTTATCAGGGACACCGTGAAGCACAGGGCTATTTTAGCCAAAACGCCCCAATTCGCTAATTGGGAAGAGCGAATTGGCTCAGTCTTAGCCCTGCTGCACAATCTTCCAGCAATTTGGCTGGGAGAGGCGGGGTCAGGAGTTGATGTTGGAACGGGAACCGAGGATCTCGTGGTGGAGGACCCGGTGTTGGAGCAAGAATTAGGGCCTTTGGCAGGCCCTAATCAGGAGCCGCAACCGGGATCTTTGCCTTTGGACGAGACCGATATCACCAAATTCCTCACTGTTTTTGGGGGAATTATGCGGGAGATGTTCAACACACTAGTTAGGGAGAATGAGGCCAAGACAGGAGGAAATGGGGAACAGGGACAACAGCTGGTGGGTCAGGAAGGGAAAAAGGGCAAGAAGAAGGGAAAGGGTCGGAATGCCAAGGTAGTTGTGGCAGAGGAACCTTGCGAAGGGGAAATTTGTTCGACGGACCAGGGATCTGGACCATTAGAGGGGCAAGAGGGTGCGCAAGAATGGCGGACGGTAAAGGGGAAGACCGCCGTGCGCCGGGAGAGACGGAAGAGGAAGAAGCAGCGTGAAGCTGAGCAAGCAGCCAGCCTCGCCGCAAACACGCCACCTTCTGCTCCCCAACCCAAGCAAAAGCCGGCACCTGCTTCTAATCCCAGGGCCGGCCGAATGCCAAACGCCATCGAGCTTGAATCAATTGGGGGATTCAAGCACGCGGACATGATGCCTATCCTTAGGGAAACGGTGAAGAAAGAGGATGTGCAGAGAATCCGCACAAACTTTAAGGGTCATCTACTCCTGGAGCTAGCACCAATGTCGCACCAGGAAACGATGACCCTTTGGAGAGAGGTGTCTGCGGCCCTTGATGGCAAAGCAAAATGCCGTCCGCGGACACCCTCAGTGCGGGTGAACTGCACCAACATTCCGCCTGGCACTTCGTCCGAAGAAATTTCTTTGGAAATGAGTGCCGCGCTGGGCGTTGAAATTTTCAGCGACCAGATCACGACCGTAAAAACGCATTACGGTACGTTGGTCGCATTTTTCGACTGCCCAGCAATAGCGGTGACCGACCAGGCCCTGGCAAGGCAATACACGGTCGGTTTCAGCAAATGCTGCAGGCTTCGGCTTTTGGAGCGTCGGCGGCAATGCTACCGGTGCTACGAATACGGGCATACTGCTGCCCGTTGCCGTGGCAAGGACCGCAGTAGCAAATGCCATCGCTGCGCGGAAGATAAGCACGAGGGACCGTGCACTAGGGAGCGGAAGTGCTTGGGATGCGAGGGCCCGGATGCAATCGGGCATTCGCTGGGCCAGCGCAGTTGCCGCTACTTTGGAAAGGTAACCCCACAGCCCAGTCATGATTAGAGTGTTCCAACAGAACCTCAACCATGACCAAACGGCACAAGACTTGCTTTTGCAAAGTGCTCGTGCCGAGGGTTGTGATATTCTGATTATCTCGGACCCCTATTGGGTGCCGAATAATAACAGCAATTGGGTTACCGATACCACTGGTCGGGTAGCAGTGGTATCAGTTGGGGATTATCCTTTTCAGCGCATCATTGACAACCAACGCGAGGACTTCGTTGTGGTCGAGATGCGGGGAATCGTTTTTTGTTCTGTCTACCTACCACCCGTGGGTTCCGATTTGACTGTCGAGGAGTACAAACGCAAATGGACCGAAATCGTGTCTGTACTTCCACGGAATCGGGACACCGTGATCGGGGGTGATGTAAACGCCTGGTCAGGTGCATGGGGGATGGAGCGGAGGCCAAACGACGGGGAAAGGGTATCTAGGGGGGGAGTTGTGATGGATGCGGCGGCTGCTCTGGGATTGGTTCTCCTGAACCAGGGCAACCAGAGCACTTGGATTGGGGCAAATGGTCGCAACTCCATCGTGGACGTATCCTTTTGCAGCCCCTCCTTGGTAGGGGACAACAATTGGCGCGTGTGTGACGAAACCCCAAGTGACCACAATACTATCAAGTTTGTGGTCGGCAGGGTTCCGAGACAGCGCGCCAACAACGAGGTACACTCAGCAGCGAATGGGGGAAGGTGGTCCACAAGATTCTTCGACAAGGATTTGTTCGTTGAAATCTTGAGGGACCAGGACATTTTTGGGCATGTTGCTACGCCAGAGGAGCTTACCCAGGCCATCACGGTGGCCTGTGATGGCACCATGCCTAGGCAACCCCCAAGGCGACAGGGCCGGCGGCCAGTTTATTGGTGGACGTCCGAGATTGATCGGTTGCGCAGCCATTATCACGGAATGAAACGGCGGTTCAACCGGGCCCGGACCGAGGAGCAGCGCGAGGAAAGGCGTCAAATGAAGTCGGACGCACGCGCTGCCCTGGAACGGGCCATCAAGCTCAGCAAGGACCAACACAAGCAGGATCTGCCGGAACAATTGGAACCGCACGGCTTTGGCCCTGCTTACCAAATCCGCAAGCAGCAGTGGGAAGGAGCTCGGGTTCCGATGGAACGGGATGCCAACAAGCTCCAGTTCATCGTGAATGAGCTCTTTCCCGATCGTCCCCCGATGGAGTGGCCCGAGACGGAAGTAGGTGAGGATCCACAGGATCCGGTCTCGGAGGAGG
>NW_026054491.1:97500-100000 GCF_943734685.1 Anopheles coluzzii | reverse complement strand
ACGGTACCAAAATATACCCCTGAAAGTGTGCAATTTGGTGCTATTCTAGGAAATTTGTTTGGGGAAGCCTAGCTACGCGTGTCGCACGTTGCATGGTCGTCGATCAGAGGCATGCAAAAGCACCTATCTAGGGGACTTACTTTACGTTCTAGTAGCAAGTTCGATTTTCCGGTCTAGCACGGCAGTACGCCTGCATGCATACACTCCATGTACCAAAAATGTATCAACCTAGGCGTTGCTCAGTAGCTTTTGGCGGCACATGTAAAAAGTACTCGAGTTCAGAATCTTAGAACTTTGCGTATTGTTCAAAACTTATAACGAAAACTAAATTATAAATGGGTAAAAGGCTAGGCGTTTCTCAGTAGCTTTTGGCGCCACGTGGCAAAAGTATTCGAGTTCAGATTTCTGGGACTTAGCGTATTTTTCAAACCTGATAATGAAAATTGAAGTACAAATGGGGCATAAGCTAGGCGTTGCCCAGTAACTTTTTTCGCCACATGGAGGAAGTAGTCGAGCTCCAATTTCTGGGACGTAGCGTATTTTTCAATCATAATAAACCGAATCAAACATAAAAATCATGAAACTTACACCACGTCCCTAGGTTGTGCACAAAACGTAACGATAAAGTGCCGGCGAGGTTAGAGGTGCACCAAAATTGTGTACCGATTAGGAAAAGTACTCTATGTTGCTATGACTTGGGTAAAAAGTGTTGATTAACTGCTGGTTACGATAGACAGTTGCTTATCGTACACATCGCAAACGAACACCCCTTAGTGAGCAGTAGCAGAAGTCGATGGAACAAAGCGAATGCATTACAAACTGATCAAGTAAAATAAGGAACGCTACGTACTAGGACTTCTTTCCAAGAATGGTGTCCGCGACGGGAGGGCAAGCGTCCTTCCCAGGTTTCCCTAGTAAACCTTGTATGGTAAACATACCCAAGCGTGTCCGTAAGCACGCAACGATAGTCACGAACGAGCACATACCTAGGGAAAGTACTCTACGTACTAGGACTTCTGTCCAAGAACGGTGTCCGCGACGGTCGGGCACTGTGACGCAATTACCAAATCCTAGAATCGTACAAGCAGTGTGTACAAACATAAACATTAACGCGTTCGCTCGGGCTGCGCCGTCCGTGTTGAACACAAATGCGGGTGATTATATGAGTGGATGGACAAAAACATGCGTGGCGAAGACAATTTTCTGCACGATGTGCACATAGCTCATTTCGTCGTCCCGGGCGAATGGAAAAACACAAAAATCTCGAGTATCTTTCTAGGTTTCTGTTATAAAAGGGCAAGCCAAAAGGTGACCGGTTGAGATGAGCATTTTAAGCATACAAGCACTTAATTGCAACTTTTCCTACAAAAACTAGGTACGTACACGTAGATTGTATCAACATGGACATCTATGAACGCGTACGCTCGAGCTGCACCCTCCGTCTTGTACTTTCCCTGATCGGTACACAATTTTGGTGCAAGTGTACCAACATCGACATCTATGAACGCGTACGCTCGAGCTGCACCCTCCGTCTTGTACTTTCCCTGATCGGTACACAGTTTTGGTGCACGGCTATCCCGAAAGGCAACTTGTACCAACATCGACATCCATGAACGCGTACGTAGCGTACTTTCCCTGATCGGTACACAATGTTGGTGCACGGCATAGGAAATGGGCTTAAAATGGTCAAACTCAATCCATTTCCACTAAAGATAGTCAATAACAGCTGTGCCGATGAAGTAGGGCACGATGCAAGTCAATGTTATTTAATGAATTACATGTTCACCAGACATTTTAGTACAAAATTGCTCGGTCAGACCTACAAAGTGCTATATCTCGAATACTAAACGTCGCAGATGGGTGTCGTAGAACAATTTTAAGTTCGTCTAACGATTGTACATCCGATTCTGGATAGTGGTTTTTCGACCACTTTTCAACATTTTGTGACACCCCGAACCTAGGGGCAGCTCCCTAGCTTTTTTCAAAAATGTGCACCGAACGGGCCAGAGAGCTCGAGTAGTCGAAAAAATTTTTTTTGCTAAAACCCCTCAAAACGTGTCAGGAACGCACCCTAGATGATGAAAAGTGCAACCAGAACGTCAATCGACAACATGCCCGGGGGTACAAATTTGCTCTACGCGTCCCTAGGTAGGGTACTTTTTCATACAAACATCAAAGTGTACGGTGCACAAAGTGCGCGGAACAAAAATTGCTCGGTCAGACCTACAAAGTGCTATATCTCGAATACTAAACGTCGCAGATGGGTGTCGTAGAACAATTTTAAGTTCGTCTAACGATTCTACATCCGATTCTGGATAGTGGTTTTTCGACCACTTTTCAACATTTTGTGACACCCCGAACCTAGGGGCAGCTCCCTAGCTTTTTTCAAAAATGTGCACCGAACGGGCCAGAGAGCTCGAGTAGTCGAAAAATTTTTTTTTGCTAAAACCCCTCAAAACGTGTCAGGAACGCACCCTAGATGATGAAAAGTGCAACCAGA
>NW_026054491.1:87500-92500 GCF_943734685.1 Anopheles coluzzii | reverse complement strand
CAACGCGGGCAACAGCCGCAAGCACAACCCGGTCCGTCAGGGACAGCGGCGGTAACGCTCCCGGCCCCCCAGGCGCCAACAGGAGAAGGCATTCGGCAAGTGGAGCAGCCCAGCTTCGCTGAGGTCGTCCGCCGCAAATATCGTGGCATGGCTAAGGGGAAACCCCGCCAGCCCCCCCAGCAGCAGCAGCAGCAGGAACACCAGCAGCAGCAACAACAACAGCAGCAGCAGCGGCAACCACAGCGACAGGCGGTCGCCGGCACGCAGCAGCAGCAACAGCGTCGGCAGCAACAACAGCAGCAGCAACAACACCAGCAGCGGCCAACTGCTGTACAGGCGCAGCGCAGTGAGCAGTTGCGCCAGGAGCGCCAGCGTCCAGCACGCCCTCGGCAGGACCAGCTCATCTTTGAGCCGGCCGAGGGATGCTCGTACAAGGCGCTGTTTGAGAAGATACGGCTAAATCCGCGACTGGCCGACGAGAACAAGGGAGTCAAGCAGGGCTACCGCACGTCACGCGACTTCCTTCGTCTCTCGCTTAATCAGGATGCAGACGCCGCTGTGCTGCTGCAGCGCATCCAGGAGGAGGTCGGTGATTTGGCCACTGGCCGGATCATCACGGAGATGGCCGAGGTGATGATTACCGGCATCGACATGTTGGCCACAAAAGAGGATGTGGAACGCGGTCTGCAGCGGGCGCTGGAACGCACAGTAGTTGCAGCAACCACGTCCTTGTGGGAGCGTCGTGATGGGACGCAGCGTGCCCGTGTCCGACTTCCACGGAGGGACGCTGACCTTCTGGCGGACAAACGTATCCTTGTTGGATACTCGGCGTGCCTGGTGCGCAGCGCGCCAAAACAGCAGCGAAGCGCGGTTCGCTGTTTCCGCTGCTTGGAGCGTGGACACACCACTGCAGACTGCGCCGGCGTGGATCGTTCCGGCCTATGCCTGCGCTGCGGAGCCACGGATCATCGCGCGGCATCATGCACCTGCGATCCGAAGTGCATCGTTTGTGGCGGCCCACACCGCATCGCCGCCCCCATGTGCCCAGGCCCGCAACCACAATGTTGAACGTCCTGCAGTTCAACGCCAACCATTGCGAGAACGCCCAGGACCTGGCGTTGCATGTGTTGACCACCGAGGGTCTTGACGTTCTGCTCTTGTCCGAGCCCTATTGCGTACCGCGCAATAACGGCAATTGGGTAACGGACGAGAGTAAGACGGTTGCCATCGTCGTCAACGGCAACCGGCTGCCGATACAGCGTATCAGGCACCGTCAGACCCTCGGTGTGGTTGCGGCCGACGTCGGTGGAATCGCTGTGGTGAGCTGCTATGTGTCGCCGCAGACAGGAGTCCCAGAGTTCCGGAGCATTATGGAAAAGATCGACCTGATCGTCCGCGGGTGCAGCCGGGTTCTCCTGGCCGGCGATTTCAACGCCATGCACCTGGACTGGGGAAGCAGCAGGACTTGCCCGAAGGGCTTGGAGCTTCTCCAGTTGGCGGACAACCTCGGGCTGGTGCTACTGAACAAGGCAGACTGTCTGCCAACGTTCAAGGGGAACCGAGCGGACACAACTCGGTTTCCGCCCAGCCGACCGGACGTTACGTTCGCCAGTAGTGTGATCAGCCGTCTCGACCCGCGCGAGGACAGCGCCAGAGGCTGGCGCGTTCCCGACGTGGTAACGCTCAGTGATCACCGTTACGTCCGGTACGAGGTTGGCGTGAGTCCACCATCATCGAGGGATCGGGCAGCACGGCGTGGACAGCGCCCGGCCCGCGTAAGTAATGCCGGTACGCGCTGGAAGACCAGTCAGTTTGACTCTCAGCTTTTCGGGAAAGCGCTGGCCATGACTGGGTTCGCCCGTCAAGCTAACAGCGTCGAAAGCTTGGTCGAGTCGCTGACCAGCGTCTGCGACGAGACGATGTCGCGGGTCTTCCCAGCGCAGGACCACACAGGTCGGCCAGCTTACTGGTGGACTCCGGCGATCCAGACGATGATCGAAGAACTCTCCAGAAAGGAGCAAATGGCGATGAGGACCATTCCGCCCAACGAACAGCTCCAAACGGAACTCGCAGCTGCCAGGGAGAGCCTTCGGAAGGCTATTCGTGTGAGCAAGAACGAGGCGTTCGACCGGTTCTTGCTGTCGATCAGGGAGGATGAA
The DNA here is from genome assembly GCF_943734685.1 of Anopheles coluzzii. Classification (NCBI taxonomy): domain Eukaryota; kingdom Metazoa; phylum Arthropoda; class Insecta; order Diptera; family Culicidae; genus Anopheles; species Anopheles coluzzii. Next base: position 90,341 of record NW_026054491.1, on the reverse strand, counting down.
ACCGGAAACTTTTTCCGGAAGGTCTTCCACTGGTTCCAGGCGGCCCGCTCAGCCCCGGAACGCGATCCAGCAGAACTGCGGCGAATTGTCGACGCCTTGTTCCCGGTTCATCCGCCGGTAGAGTGGCCCAATCTCCGAGTTGGCAACATGGCGCCGCTCCGATCGATCGGCCTGACCGAGCTGGAGAATATAGCAGCCAGTATGCACCCGCGGAAGGCTCCTGGGCTTGATGGAGTACCGAACGCCGCCCTTACGGTTGCTCTCAGGCAGCAACCGGAGCCCTTCCGCCGGGTGTTTCAGGAGTGCCTGGACACGTCCTGCTTTCCGCAGCCGTGGAAAAAGCAGCGACTGGTGCTCCTGCCAAAGCCAGGCAAATCACCGGGCGAGCCGTCGTCCTTCCGCCCGATTTGCCTGCTCGATAATACGGGCAAGGCTTTGGAGCGGCTGCTGTTGAACCGGCTCAACGAATACATCGAGGATCCAGAGAGTCCGCAACTGTCTGAGCAGCAGTTCGGATTCCGGCGAGGGCGATCGACTCTGCAGGCCATCCAGCAGGTCGTGGACGCGGGACGAAGGGCGAAGTCCTTTGGAAGGACAAACAACCGTGACCGGCGCTGCCTCATGGTTGTGGCCCTGGACGTCCGTAACGCGTTCAACACGGCTAGCTGGCAGAGCATCGCCGAGGCGCTCCAGGCGAAGGGAGTCCCCGTGCAGTTGTGCCGCATACTGCAGGACTACTTCGCCGACAGGGAGCTTACGTACGACACGGCGGACGGGCCGGTTACCCGCCGAGTATCGGCAGGTGTTCCACAGGGGTCCATATTGGGCCCCACACTGTGGAACATAATGTACGACGGTGTGCTAGCCGTAGAGCTCCCTGAGGGCGCCTCCATCGTGGGATTCGCCGATGATCTTGCGATCCTGGCAGCGGGGACAACTCCTGAACACGCAGCAGCGATTGCGGAGGAAGCGGTGGCAGCGGTCAACAGCTGGATGGTGCGGCACAAACTCTCCCTGGCGCCGGAGAAGACGGAGCTGCTGATGGTGTCGAGCAAGCGAAGCGGATACAAAAACATCCCTGTGAACATCTGTGGAGTGGAAGTGCGCTCGAAGCGGTCGATCCGCTACTTGGGGGTCATGCTACACGACCACCTGTCGTGGCGCCCACACGTCGAGATGGTCGCGGACAAGGCCCTCCGTGTGGTGCGAGCATTGCGTGTCGTCATGCGCAACCACAGCGGTCCCCAAGTGAGCAAGCGGAAGCTGCTCGCCGCAGTGGCCGCGTCCATTATCCGCTATGGCGCACCCGTCTGGGCGGAAGCCTCGGACCTACAGTGGTGCAGGCGGATATTGGATCGCGTGCAGCGCCCCCTGGCCCAGGGCATCACGAGCGCCTTCCACTCCACGAGCTGCGAGGTAGCGGTGGTTTTAGCCGGAGAACTGCCATACCACCTCCTGGTGAAGGAAGACGCCCGCTGCTACAACCGACTGCAGTTAAGCCCGGACAGCAGTCGAGAGGCGATTCGCCAGGAGGAAAAGGAGTCATCGCTGCAGCTGTGGCAGCAACAGTGGGACGACGAGGCGGCGAACAACACCAGCCGCTACTTACGTTGGGCCCACCGACAAGTGCCAGACGTGCGCCTGTGGACGGGGCGGAAACACGGAGAGGTAGATTTCTACCTCTCGCAGGTTCTCAGTGGACATGCCTTCGTCCACGAGTTCCTGCACGTGTTCGGGTTCGCTCCATCCCCGGACTGTCCCAGGTGCGCAGGGTCGGTCGAGTCGGTGGCCCACGTACTGTTCCAGTGTCCCCGCTTCGCGGATGTTCGCGCGGAGTTGCTGCACGGCGTCGACGAGGACAACCTCGGCAGCCGCCTGTTGGAGAGTGCGGAGTGGTGGGACCGCATCCAGCAAGCGGCTCGGCAGATCCTCTCCGTTCTGCAGGAGGACTGGCGGGAGGAGCAGCAAAACTTGGCAGCCGCCGAGGCTGCTCAGCCAGTTCCTGCATCCAGCCCGCCCGAGGACATGGCGGAGGCAGAGCGGAGACGGCTGATGCGACGCCGAGAGGTGCGCAACCGCAGCGCCCGGCGGATGCGGCAGCGGCGTCGGCAGGAGCGGCTCGGCGTGGACGAGGTCGTCCCGGCTATCTTGGCACGCGCAGCGGCCAATGACGACGCGGCCGACGACGTAGCGGAGCCGACAGGGGAGGTCGAGGAGGAGGAGGTCAGCCCTCCAGAGCCGCCAATCCCCCCACGCAGCCGGGGATTGCCTCCCTCCCCACGCACGATGGAGATGCGGCGACTGCGGCGTAACTTTATGCAGCTCCAATACCGGGAAAGGCGTCGGGCCGGAGTGCTAGGAGCTGTTCCGCAGGGTCGCCAACGACGTGGGCGACTACCACCATCTGCAGCGGAAGTGGAGCGGCGTCGCATTAACCGGCGGCAGAGAGAGAGGCAGCGGCGGCTGGAGCAACGGCAAGCGGAGGTCGAGGCTCAGCCTCCCCCGTGGGACGAGCTGCCGAGCTCCCAGCTTGCCGAACGAAGAAGCAGCCTCACGGATGACGAGCGAGCTGCCGTAACATCGGCGAACGTGTCCGCGCGCTGACGCAGCTCTGTGATGATACGGTGAAACCTGCAAGGATTAGGACAAGGACAACGGTTACCGGAACATATTTAATGTTAAAAAGGCGGCAACGAAAACCTTTCACGAAAGGAAAAATAGTGAAAAAAAAAAAAAAAGTTTTTTGAATTCAAATAAATAAAGAGAAAGGCCCAAACGGGCGGAATTCCCGGCGGGGGGAAATCCGTTAGTGGTAACCCCCCGCCGGTAGGAGCGGGGTTC
>NW_026054491.1:77500-80000 GCF_943734685.1 Anopheles coluzzii | reverse complement strand
GGACGTAGCGTATTTTTCAATCATAATAAACCGAATCAAACATAAAAATCATGAAACTTACACCACGTCCCTAGGTTGTGCACAAAACGTAACGATAAAGTGCCGGCGAGGTTAGAGGTGCACCAAAATTGTGTACCGATTAGGAAAAGTACTCTATGTTGCTATGACTTGGGTAAAAAGTGTTGATTAACTGCTGGTTACGATAGACAGTTGCTTATCGTACACATCGCAAACGAACACCCCTTAGTGAGCAGTAGCAGAAGTCGATGGAACAAAGCGAATGCATTACAAACTGATCAAGTAAAATAAGGAACGCTACGTACTAGGACTTCTTTCCAAGAATGGTGTCCGCGACGGGAGGGCAAGCGTCCTTCCCAGGTTTCCCTAGTAAACCTTGTATGGTAAACATACCCAAGCGTGTCCGTAAGCACGCAACGATAGTCACGAACGAGCACATACCTAGGGAAAGTACTCTACGTACTAGGACTTCTGTCCAAGAACGGTGTCCGCGACGGTCGGGCACTGTGACGCAATTACCAAATCCTAGAATCGTACAAGCAGTGTGTACAAACATAAACATTAACGCGTTCGCTCGGGCTGCGCCGTCCGTGTTGAACACAAATGCGGGTGATTATATGAGTGGATGGACAAAAACATGCGTGGCGAAGACAATTTTCTGCACGATGTGCACATAGCTCATTTCGTCGTCCCGGGCGAATGGAAAAACACAAAAATCTCGAGTATCTTTCTAGGTTTCTGTTATAAAAGGGCAAGCCAAAAGGTGACCGGTTGAGATGAGCATTTTAAGCATACAAGCACTTAATTGCAACTTTTCCTACAAAAACTAGGTACGTACACGTAGATTGTATCAACATGGACATCTATGAACGCGTACGCTCGAGCTGCACCCTCCGTCTTGTACTTTCCCTGATCGGTACACAATTTTGGTGCAAGTGTACCAACATCGACATCTATGAACGCGTACGCTCGAGCTGCACCCTCCGTCTTGTACTTTCCCTGATCGGTACACAGTTTTGGTGCACGGCTATCCCGAAAGGCAACTTGTACCAACATCGACATCCATGAACGCGTACGTAGCGTACTTTCCCTGATCGGTACACAATGTTGGTGCACGGCATAGGAAATGGGCTTAAAATGGTCAAACTCAATCCATTTCCACTAAAGATAGTCAATAACAGCTGTGCCGATGAAGTAGGGCACGATGCAAGTCAATGTTATTTAATGAATTACATGTTCACCAGACATTTTAGTACAAAATTGCTCGGTCAGACCTACAAAGTGCTATATCTCGAATACTAAACGTCGCAGATGGGTGTCGTAGAACAATTTTAAGTTCGTCTAACGATTGTACATCCGATTCTGGATAGTGGTTTTTCGACCACTTTTCAACATTTTGTGACACCCCGAACCTAGGGGCAGCTCCCTAGCTTTTTTCAAAAATGTGCACCGAACGGGCCAGAGAGCTCGAGTAGTCGAAAAAATTTTTTTTGCTAAAACCCCTCAAAACGTGTCAGGAACGCACCCTAGATGATGAAAAGTGCAACCAGAACGTCAATCGACAACATGCCCGGGGGTACAAATTTGCTCTACGCGTCCCTAGGTAGGGTACTTTTTCATACAAACATCAAAGTGTACGGTGCACAAAGTGCGCGGAACAAAAATTGCTCGGTCAGACCTACAAAGTGCTATATCTCGAATACTAAACGTCGCAGATGGGTGTCGTAGAACAATTTTAAGTTCGTCTAACGATTCTACATCCGATTCTGGATAGTGGTTTTTCGACCACTTTTCAACATTTTGTGACACCCCGAACCTAGGGGCAGCTCCCTAGCTTTTTTCAAAAATGTGCACCGAACGGGCCAGAGAGCTCGAGTAGTCGAAAAATTTTTTTTTGCTAAAACCCCTCAAAACGTGTCAGGAACGCACCCTAGATGATGAAAAGTGCAACCAGAATGTCAATCGACAACATGCCCGGGGGTACAAATTTGCTCTACGCGTCCCTAGGTAGGGTACTTTTTCATACAAACATCAAAGTGTACGGTGCACAAAGTGCGCGGAACAAAAATTGCTCGGTCAGACCTAGGACGGGCCATAACTCGAATACTAAACGTCGCAGATGGGTGTCGTAGAACAATTTTAAGTTCGTCTAACGATTCTACATCCGATTCTGGATAGTGGTTTTTCGACCACTTTTCAACATTTTGTGACACCCCGAACCTAGGGGCAGCTCCCTAGCTTTTTTCAAAAATGTGCACCGAACGGGCCAGAGAGCTCGAGTAGTCGAAAAATTTTTTTTTGCTAAAACCCCTCAAAACGTGTAGAAAACTCATTTTAGATGATAAAAAGTGAAACCAGAACGTCAAACGACAACTTTGTTGGGGGTACCCTTTTTACTCTACGGGCCACTAGCTTAGGCGCGCCAACAGCGCTTTCCTCTCGGGTTCCCATTTTTTGCCCTCCTGGGATTATGATCATTTAC
>NW_026054491.1:45000-67500 GCF_943734685.1 Anopheles coluzzii | reverse complement strand
CACGCTGAGCATAAGGACAAAAGCTGGCTTGATCCCAACGTTCAGTACACTTCGGGACAGCGAAAGCTTGGCCTTACGATCCTTTTGGTTATAACGAGTTTTTAGCAAGAGGTGTCAGAAAAGTTACCACAGGGATAACTGGCTTTTTTTTTTTTTTTTTTTAAAACGGGTTTTTTATTTTTTTAACAAATTTTAACCCTCCCTCACCCCTACAATCATGTCCGCGAGGACGTACCCTGAAGGGGGTTTCTCGGCTAAGATGCCGTTTCTACAGCCGTGCATAAAGCACCTTTCTCTTTTATTATAAATTCCAATGTAACTTCTGTTTTCCCTTTGTATTGTTGTTTTTTTTTTTTTTTTTTTTTTTTTTTTTTTGGGTAACTATTAACGCTTTAATGCGCTCCGTTTTTTTCTACGCCAAACTCCTAGCGGGAGGCAACTTCCGCCTCAACCGCGGCGGCTTCTTCCGCAGCATTCAGGCCGCCATTGGTTACTTCATCGTCCCGATTGTGTGCGCGGTTGCGCAAACCAGACGGTCCGGCTGCGATGTCCGCGCTTCCTCGGCCGTCTGATTCGTCGTCGCTGCTGCTCGGTGTCGATGATGCAGGACTCTGATCCCCATACAGGCGTCTCGCGTCCTGTGTTGCTTCACGCCTTCTCGCTCGGAACCGCGCTTGCCGCAGCCGAAGATCTGCACGGCGTGCCGCAGTTCTGGGCGATGGTGGTGGGGATGGGGGACGTCCTGCTCGCTGCAACTCTCGTTGTCGTGCCCTGGCTGCTCGGCGGCTCGCGTTCCGTCGATCGTTCCGTGCTCGACGGATCTCCGCGCGCCGTGCCTCCAAATCGGCAACTTCTCCAACGTGCTGCTCGTTGCCCTGGGCTGCTAGGGCTGCTCTCTCGTCGTCCCAGGCTTGCTGAAGTTGAGCCGTTATCCGCTTAGCAGCTTCGCAGATACGGCTCCAGCTCTCGGCATCGCGCAATAGATGCTGCTGGAGGTTTTCCGGACAGACCGGGTCCGTACTTCCCTCGCCGAGTAGCTGCTGCCGAACTTCAGCAAACCTTGGGCACTCGAACATCACGTGCTCCGCGGTCTCAGGAACTCCGCTGCACAGCTGGCAGTCAGGGGACGATGTGAAGCCATTGCGACACAGGTAGTCCCGGAAGAAGCCATGTCCCGAGAGTACCTGGCACAAATGGAACGACACATCTCCATGTTTCCTCGACTGCCAGCTGCCGATGTCTGGAAGTACACGGTGCGCCCAACGCGTGTACTGGCTGGTGTCAGCTTCCGCATCCCACTTTTGCTGCCATTCCTCAATCGTGGCCTGTCGCTCCTGCTTCCGGATGTTCGCCCTCGTGTCAGTTCGGTTGACGGCACTTAGTCGCTGGTAGACCCGGGCGTCTTCATCCACCAGCAGGCAGATGGGGGTCAAGCCAGCCAGGAGGGTGGCAGTCTCATACCTTACGGTACGGAATGCTCGTGCCACCCTCAGTGCCATCTTCCGCTGTACACGCTCCAGCAGGCGACCAGGCTCACGTTTTTGCAGCTCCTTGCTCCATACCGGTGCAGCATAACGCATAACGGACTCGGACACCGAAGCTAGCAGCTTCGCTTTCGATGCCCTTGGTCCGCTATGGTTTCGCAGCAATCTGGATGTGGCGGCGGCGATCTTCCCAGCCCTCTCGGTAACCTCCTTGACGTGCGGCAGCCATGACAACTTGTCCTGGAGGGTCACACCGAGATAGCGGATCGAGCGGGACGAGGTGACGTCCACGTCGCCTACTCGGACGGTGATCCGCGTCGGGGCTTTGGTGCTGGAAATTACCACCATTTCCGTTTTCGCCGGCGCCAACTCGAGATGGTGTCGAGCCATCCATTCCATCACTGAGGTGATCGCCTCTTCTGCAGCAGCTTTCACACTGTCTGGGGTTGTGCCTGGGACCAGCAGCACCAGGTCGTCGGCATACCCCAGGATCTCCGCATCGGGTGGCAGGGCGATGTCTAACACACCGTCATACATCGTGTTCCACAGAGTGGGGCCTAGAATAGACCCCTGTGGAACCCCTGCCGTGACGGACCGCACTACCGGGCCATCAGAGGTTTCATACACCAGCTCTCGGCCCTGAAAGTAGCTGTGTATGATGCGTTGGAGGCCGGCCGGAACTCCTTTCGACTGCAGCGCAGCGGCGATGGCCTGCCAGCTGGCCGTATTGAACGCATTCCTAACGTCTAGCGCCGCAACTAGTAGGAAGCGTTTGTCGCGTCGGTTCGTGCGACCGAACGACATCGCACGCTGGCCGGCCTCAACAACTCTCTGTATGGCACCGATGGTCGAGCGCCCTCTGCGGAAACCGTACTGTCGGTCCGACAGTCGTGTCGCTTCCGGATCCTCCAGATGCTCGTGCAGCCTGTTGAGGATCAAGCGCTCAAGCACCTTGCCCAGTGCATCCAACATGCACAGGGGCCGGTACGAGCTGCTCAATCCTGGGGGTTTTCCTGGCTTCGGGATGAGTACAAGGCGCTGCCTCTTCCACGCTGCAGGAAACGTGCCGTTAGCGAGGCAGTCCTGGTACAACGCTGTGAAAACCCCCGTGTGCTCGAGAATGGCTGCTTTCACCGCCGCATTCGGGATACCGTCGAGTCCCGGGGCCTTTTTATTGGCCATGCGGCGTGCGATGAGTTTGAGCTCATCGTCCGATACATCTGTTACTGCTCCTGGCCGCTCCTCTCCCTCGATGGTAGCCGCTTCTGGCCAGACGAGGGGCGGGTGCTGGGGGAAGAGATCGGACACAATGTGTTCGAGCCTGTCCCGCTCCGTCTCGGGTGGCGTCCGTCCACCACGGAGGTGGGACAGAACGACGAGATATCCGGCTCCGAACACATTCTCTTCGGCGATGTCGATCAGCTCCTGGAACGAGTTCCGCTTGCTGGCCTTAATCGCCTTCCCCAGCTCCGCCCTCGCTGTACGATGTTGTGCTGCGGCGATGCTCCGCTCTTGCAGGTCGCTGGTCTGCTGCATTCGATCACGGGCGCGTTCGCAGTTCTCTCGCAGCAGCCTGAGCAGCGGCGTCCACCAGAACAGGTCACGATGGGGGTCACTGTGCGACGTTGTAACCCGCTGCATCGTTTTGTCGCACGCGGCGAGCATGATCTCGACCATGCGTTCATGACTCACCGCCCGTTCTGAGAACCGCTCGTCCAGCAGCGTCGACAGGAAGGCTCGCTGCGAGAACTGCGTCGCCTTGTAACGCCTACCCGCGTGTCGAATGCGTCCCTGCTGTCTTCTCGATGGTGGTGGAGGCTCGTTTGCGACGGGGACTGTGGTGCCAACAGTGTACGTGATGTACCGGTGGTCGGAGTACGAGTACTCACTGCACACGTTCCACGTTCCCGGCTGCACGATGGTTGGTGTCGCAAACGCCACGTCCACGATGCTCGCTGTTGCCGCTCCGTTGCCGTCGAAGGTGCTCGTCGTGCCCTGATTTAGCACAACCAGGTCTAGCTGCTGTATGGCACTGAGCAGCTCTTCCCCCCTGTCGCTGTTACGCTCGCTTCCCCATTCCACGTGCCAGGCGTTGAAGTCGCCGGCAATGACGACCTGTGGATGGGAAATCGCTTCGAGCTGAACTGCTTCAATGAAGCGCTCGAACTCGTCGGTGGGCTGACGAGGTGGAGCGTAACAGCTGAGGAAAGTGGTGCCGCCGATCTCGGCAGCGACGAGTCCCGGTGTGTTGCTGCACCAAATCCTCTGGAGAGGAAGAGACCCAGTAGCGACGATGGCAACCTTCTTCGAGCAGTCGAAAGCCCATCGACCGTTGTTGGCAGGCGGTCGATACAGCTCCGACAGCAGCAGCACGTCCACTTTCTTCTCTCGGGCAGTTTGGAGGGCAATGTCCTGGGCCCTCTCTCCTCTGCCCAAGTTCACCTGCATTACTCGCAGTTGTGGGGTCATTGCAAGGCCGACCGGGCGCAGTCGGGGTGTCCCATTGCGTGTGGACCACCGCACTTGAGGCACTTTGGTTGAGAAGTGCATGCCTTTGCCATGTGCCCCACAACGCCGCAGCGTATGCACATGTTTTGCCGATCGTCGGGTGAACGGCAGTCATGGGCCCGATGACCCAGCTCGAGGCAGCGATAGCAGCGCACACGCTCTCGAGGGGTCGGCGGCGCGGCTCTGACTTTGCTGACGCAAAAGCCCAGCTTGATCTTTGTGCCGTCGAGTTCACTCACGAACTTTGCAGGCAATCGCACGTACGCCCGCTGGGTGCCATCGGCCATCTGTGTCATTGTGGTCGACACAATTCCCGCTCCCGACTCGAACTTGCTGTCAAGCAGCGAAGTGAGGTCGTCCTCTCGGGCTAGCGGGTCGACGTCATGTATGACCACTGACGCCATTTCTGTAACGTGCCGGCACACTCCAGCACTGCCCACGATGGCACGAACCTGCTGCAGCATATACTGCGCATTCGCCTTGCGGCTGAGCGTGAGTCGCAGCAACGACTTACTGGTGCGGCGGCCCAGGACGACGTGGTCCTTAAGCGGCTTGTACCGCTCGTCAGTCTTAACTGCCGTTTGCACGAGCAGCAGGAGGCTTTCCCAATCCTGACCTTCATTGGGTGATACCTCGATGAGCTCGGGCTTGGCCGGCTTTCGCTGCTGTGTTCGCTGTTGCTGAGGTCGCTGCTGCTGTTGACGCTGCTGCTGTGGACGCTGTTGCTGTGGACGCTGTTGCTGCTGCGGCTGCTGCTGCGGCTGTTGCTGCTGGTGCTGCGAGCGCTGCTGCTGCTGTCGCTGCTGCCGGAGCTGTGGTGGGACATAGCGCTCACCTTGCTGCTGCTGCTGTTGCTGCTGCTGCTGCTGCTGCTGCTGCTGCTGCTGTTGCTGCGGTTGGCGTTGCCGCTGGGACGGGTGGCCTCTTACCACCGTTGTCCAAAGCTGCTGCTGCGGTTGCTGCTGCTGCTGTTGTTGTTGTAGCTGCTGCTGTTGCTGCTGCAGTCGTGGGGGAAGCTGCTGCTGCCTCTGTTCGCGTCGAGTCAAACTTTGCTGCTGCTGCTGCTGTTGCTGCTGCTGCTGCTGCTGCTGCTGCTGCTGCTGCCGCCGCTGCTGCTGCTGCTGCTGCTGCTGCTGCTGCTGCTGCTGCTGCTGCTGCTGCTGCTGCTGCTGACGCTGACGCTGCTGCTGCTGTTGTTGCTGTGGCTGCTGCTGCTGCTGCTGCTGCTGCTGCTGCTGCTGCCGTTCTCGTTCGCGCTTTCTCAGCCGCTGTTGGCGCTTCCGGGCCGTTTCCCGATTACCGCCTTGCCCCGACGACTGCTGGAGGGTTGCGTTCGCTGCAGTCTGCAGCTCAAGCACCGAACGAGTGCCCGTGAGCAGCAGCTCGTTCTCGCGGCGGAGTGCCGCGTTTTCCTCGCGGCAAAGTCGCAGCTCCTCCAGCGCCGTCGTTAGCTGGGCGCCGATGCTTTGAAGCTGTGCCATCAGCAGGGCACAACTTCCCGCGTCGATGGGCCCAGCAACTACCGCGTTGCCCGGGACAGGGGATGCCGTTGGTGTTGGCTGTGCTGCTGCTGGTGGCTCCAGGTCCATGGCCGCCTCCGCTGCCTCACACTCCGACGCGGGTTCCGGCATCGCGATGATGGTGCTATTCAGCTCGTCGTCGTCGCTTGAATAGCACACATCCATCATCGGTGTGGCCGGGCGCTCGATGGGTTGTGGCTGCATCACAGCCACCGACCCTTTTCTTGACCGCAACTGGTACGGCCCACTCACTTGTGGGGGTTGGGCCTCGTCGCCCATCCCCTGCGTTGTTGAATCACTTTCCCGTTCGTGCGCGCACCTCTTTATACGAGGGTATGGACGCAGCCCGTCGCACTCTGCGTTGAACGCGCGACACGAAACGATACACTATACTCAAGGCTGGCAACACTGCCGCAAGCTTTTTTCGACCAAGCTGGCCACCCTGCTGGGTAGCCGGGCAAATGCCAATGTCAGCAAACACTTGCCCGTTCAGCTGGGGCTACCCGTTTCGGAGTGGTGCATAGTTGAAATTTTGGCCACCTGTCAAAAACTGGCAACCCTGAAACGGCCGAAAATGGCCACGATGGCAGCACTGGCAGATAGCCGGGGCGATGCTGATTCCAGCGAGCACTTGCCCGTCCGGATCCGACCAGTGGTTCCAGAGATAGACCAGTTTTAATTTTGACAGGTGGCGCCCTCTAGTGCTTTGGTGGTGCAGTTAGACGTCACGAAACTGGAAATTGCACTGTTCGCTTATTTACCGTCCGATTTGGACGTCCGGGTAGTCCAGACAAGCCGAATTTCCCCGCGCACCCGTTACACACGTCTCCTGAATTTTTCCGATTTTCCCGGAAAAGTTATTCCGGAAAAACACTATTTTTCGTGGAAAATCGCTCGTAACTTTTCACAGGCTTTTCCGATCCGCGATTTTCACACACCGGCGGGTTGGTCTTTCACGGCCCTACCGTTTGGCGTTGGAATTTTCCGGATCGGGCAATTTTCCGACGAGATATGGCCGGAAAAGCGCGTGCACATACACTTTTTTGTTTTACCGATTTTCCGGAAAATTTTTGGCATGCGCCCAGAGGACGGCGGCTCCGCGAGTTACCAACAAAAATTTTCCAAATCGGCCCACAATTTTCCAACTTACGGCACTTTTTGGGTTTGCACTGTATGCCTGTGACGTCACGCCCCGTACGGCCGTTGCTGACGTCACAGCAAATGACCGTTGGTCAAGGGGGGGCAGCCGCTGACGTCACAGCCGTTGACCGTTGGTCCAGGGGGGGCAAGATTTTCGTCCAAGCCCGGCCGGCACGTGCCAAGGTCAACCAAGGGCAAAATTTTTCGCAAACACGTCTGGACGAACCGTATATTGTGTACACTTTACTATAGGAAAAACTACCACCCGCGATCCTGGTCGTAATTTTCCACGGATTTTCACCACACGAACACTCGTCAACGGGGCTCGTCAGCCCGCGTCTTTTGACGTATTTTTTGTAAAAATCCGTTCACTTTTAGGCACTTTTTTAAATACTTAAGTATTTAATTTATACACTTTTTGCACTCTTAATAACTTTGTCAAACTTCATTTCGCGCGGACACTCGATACGTCGTTGAGTTTGCCTTGCCAAGACGCTTCGAACGAAATGTCGTTTTCGAAAATCGGACCACTTTTCACAAAGTTAGTAAAATCGCCACTCAAAAAGTTCACTAACTTTTTTACACACTTTTTCAACAAACTGAGTATGCCACTTTGTTAAACTACTTGGCCCCGACTCAGATTTCGATTTTCATCAAAATCGGCCCAGTAGTTTTCGCGCGGTGCAACTTCAAAGTTTCCACCAAAACTTATACACTTTTTGAACAATTCGTCCAATTCTTTACACTTGCACTACTCCGCCAATATCACTCCGATCGGGCCGAGCGACACTTCGTTCGAAAGGGCGTACAAGCACCTACGATATTCGGGCCAAACGAGTGGGCCCAGGCGCCTCCAACTCGTTTTGCAGGAGTTATGCAACTTTTCCACTTTACTTAATTAAGTGTAAACTTTGAACTTCCATAACTTTTTTGTTTATGGACCGATCTGAGCGTCCGACCACTCGCCAGAAAGGTATTTTTACGACGCACACGTTGGTGTTTTTTCTGTTTCGAATGGCCTCACACTTTTTAATATATTTTGAAAAAACACTTAAAAAAGTTGTTTAACTCTTAATATAAAATTCAATTTTTTCACTAAACCACCCGATATGGGTATCAAACGATAGGTAATAACGTCCCGCACCATTTAACACTTTGGTTGGGCGAATCCGAGCATTTTTCGCCAAGTTATTTTAGAAAAACCGCGTGCACAGTCACTTTTTTGTTTATGAACTTTTTCCAAAAATTTTTTGCATATGGCCGGAGGACGGCGGCTCCGCGACTTATCAACAAAAATTTTGTGAAAAGTTCGAAAACTTTTTGAAATATTCAACTTTTCCTTTTTGCGCCAATTTGAAATTTCACATATACGGCCGATTATGCACACTGCATATATATTGAGTAAACTCAGACACGGAGCTCGACAGAAACACGTCTGCTCACGACGACGGCTCGAGCGTTACTACACAGGGATAACTGGCTTGTGGCCGCCAAGCGTTCATAGCGACGTGGCTTTTTGATCCTTCGATGTCGGCTCTTCCTATCATTGTGAAGCAAAATTCACCAAGCGTAGGATTGTTCACCCTTTCAAGGGAACGTGAGCTGGGTTTAGACCGTCGTGAGACAGGTTAGTTTTACCCTACTGGTGTGTGCTTATAGTCGCTATCTTAACGGAATTCCTGTGCAGTACGAGAGGAACCACAGGTACGGACCACTGGCTCAATACTAGTCCGACCGGACTTTGGTATGACGCTACGTCCGCTGGATTATGCCTGAACGCCTCTAAGGTCGTAGCCAATCCGAGCTGATAGCGCTTCTCAAACCCATTAGGTGTTCGGAAGCTAGCGGGCCTAACAACCCTCTGAGATCCGTTGGAGTCTGCGTCTGCAGCCCGGCGTCTCATCCCGCTATACCTAGGCCGCAACGAGTGGAGTTCGCTGCACGTGTTAGTACCGTAACTGGGAACGCCGTTGGCTTGAGCTCTGCCCAACGTGGATATACCTAGTTTCGACACCTATCAACCGCCCGCAAACGACGGGACTTCAGGCTGGGAGCTGCGAGTTGTAGAGATGCGTTCGCATCGATCCTCTCAGGCGACCCATGCTTGGTGGTTTGTCCGTGTGCCCCTTCCTCGATGTGCGCAAGCTCGTCTTGGTCTGGGGACCACGTCGACACAGGGGATACTTTTGTGAGAGCAAGAGTGTACTTAGTTGAGTGTAGCAAGGGATCGCGTGCCCCTTCCTCGATGGCGTAACGAACCATCTTGGTCTGGGGACCGTGGTACCGTGCTCTGGTGAAGCTTGGTGCGTGCTCTTTCCTTGTCAGACGAGTGACTTGACTTGGTCTGGAGACCGTTCCTTAACACTAGTGGACAAGAGCTGGCTACTTCCGTGTCAGACGAGTGACTTGACACGGTATGGAGCGGAACACGTAACACTAGTGAGCTTGTCGGCGTGCCTCGTTCTCGACTGTGAGAAACGTGCCGACCAAACCAGTAAGCTTACACATATGCTCGTTACAAGTTGTATAAGTTGATCCGTTTGGGCCGGTTGCCTTGCACATGATGGTGTTGTAGACCATGTTCGGTTAACACGTCGTGTGTCGAGGTGGTCGGCCTTGGTAGTAGGATGTCTTGTGCATGTGACGTGTTGACCTGGTTTGGTCGATGTGTCGTCGTGTACGAGATGACCTACTTACCCGTCAGTTGTCCAAGTTGTGTCATGTGTTGACTTAGTTGACGTGTCATGTGCATGGATGATTGGCGTACGGGTCATGTATGGTGCACTTGCTTCAGTTGAAGGGATGTACTAGTACAGTTATATTAATTGTTTATTTCACGATCTGGTCTTTTGGCTGGATCGCGAAAAAAACGCTAAGTCCCAAATCTTGAACTCGAGAGGAGAGCGCTGATGACAACCTTTTGGACTGGAGCTCCCTAGAATTCGGCTTTTTCCTACTTTAAAGGGATGCACTGTTGTATGTATTGTTTATTCACGATCTGGTCGTTGGATTGGATCGCGAAAAAAAAACGCTAAGTCCCAGATCCTGAACTCGACAAAAAAGCGCTGATGGCAAACATTTTGACTGGAAGTCCCTAGAAAACGGCTTTTTCCTTATTGGCATTATGTGGCACGTTTATTGTGGCTAGAACATTAATTATCCACCAAATGGCACCAACGCTTGGCGAAAGTCTCGAAACACTCCTATCCCGACGCACCAGCAACCGCAACACGATGCAAAATAAATTGCACGAGCTACTGATACTTGTACCATGCACGGTACACGGTACCAAAATATACCCCTGAAAGTGTGCAATTTGGTGCTATTCTAGGAAATTTGTTTGGGGAAGCCTAGCTACGCGTGTCGCACGTTGCATGGTCGTCGATCAGAGGCATGCAAAAGCACCTATCTAGGGGACTTACTTTACGTTCTAGTAGCAAGTTCGATTTTCCGGTCTAGCACGGCAGTACGCCTGCATGCATACACTCCATGTACCAAAAATGTATCAACCTAGGCGTTGCTCAGTAGCTTTTGGCGGCACATGTAAAAAGTACTCGAGTTCAGAATCTTAGAACTTTGCGTATTGTTCAAAACTTATAACGAAAACTAAATTATAAATGGGTAAAAGGCTAGGCGTTTCTCAGTAGCTTTTGGCGCCACGTGGCAAAAGTATTCGAGTTCAGATTTCTGGGACTTAGCGTATTTTTCAAACCTGATAATGAAAATTGAAGTACAAATGGGGCATAAGCTAGGCGTTGCCCAGTAACTTTTTTCGCCACATGGAGGAAGTAGTCGAGCTCCAATTTCTGGGACGTAGCGTATTTTTCAATCATAATAAACCGAATCAAACATAAAAATCATGAAACTTACACCACGTCCCTAGGTTGTGCACAAAACGTAACGATAAAGTGCCGGCGAGGTTAGAGGTGCACCAAAATTGTGTACCGATTAGGAAAAGTACTCTATGTTGCTATGACTTGGGTAAAAAGTGTTGATTAACTGCTGGTTACGATAGACAGTTGCTTATCGTACACATCGCAAACGAACACCCCTTAGTGAGCAGTAGCAGAAGTCGATGGAACAAAGCGAATGCATTACAAACTGATCAAGTAAAATAAGGAACGCTACGTACTAGGACTTCTTTCCAAGAATGGTGTCCGCGACGGGAGGGCAAGCGTCCTTCCCAGGTTTCCCTAGTAAACCTTGTATGGTAAACATACCCAAGCGTGTCCGTAAGCACGCAACGATAGTCACGAACGAGCACATACCTAGGGAAAGTACTCTACGTACTAGGACTTCTGTCCAAGAACGGTGTCCGCGACGGTCGGGCACTGTGACGCAATTACCAAATCCTAGAATCGTACAAGCAGTGTGTACAAACATAAACATTAACGCGTTCGCTCGGGCTGCGCCGTCCGTGTTGAACACAAATGCGGGTGATTATATGAGTGGATGGACAAAAACATGCGTGGCGAAGACAATTTTCTGCACGATGTGCACATAGCTCATTTCGTCGTCCCGGGCGAATGGAAAAACACAAAAATCTCGAGTATCTTTCTAGGTTTCTGTTATAAAAGGGCAAGCCAAAAGGTGACCGGTTGAGATGAGCATTTTAAGCATACAAGCACTTAATTGCAACTTTTCCTACAAAAACTAGGTACGTACACGTAGATTGTATCAACATGGACATCTATGAACGCGTACGCTCGAGCTGCACCCTCCGTCTTGTACTTTCCCTGATCGGTACACAATTTTGGTGCAAGTGTACCAACATCGACATCTATGAACGCGTACGCTCGAGCTGCACCCTCCGTCTTGTACTTTCCCTGATCGGTACACAGTTTTGGTGCACGGCTATCCCGAAAGGCAACTTGTACCAACATCGACATCCATGAACGCGTACGTAGCGTACTTTCCCTGATCGGTACACAATGTTGGTGCACGGCATAGGAAATGGGCTTAAAATGGTCAAACTCAATCCATTTCCACTAAAGATAGTCAATAACAGCTGTGCCGATGAAGTAGGGCACGATGCAAGTCAATGTTATTTAATGAATTACATGTTCACCAGACATTTTAGTACAAAATTGCTCGGTCAGACCTACAAAGTGCTATATCTCGAATACTAAACGTCGCAGATGGGTGTCGTAGAACAATTTTAAGTTCGTCTAACGATTGTACATCCGATTCTGGATAGTGGTTTTTCGACCACTTTTCAACATTTTGTGACACCCCGAACCTAGGGGCAGCTCCCTAGCTTTTTTCAAAAATGTGCACCGAACGGGCCAGAGAGCTCGAGTAGTCGAAAAAATTTTTTTTGCTAAAACCCCTCAAAACGTGTCAGGAACGCACCCTAGATGATGAAAAGTGCAACCAGAACGTCAATCGACAACATGCCCGGGGGTACAAATTTGCTCTACGCGTCCCTAGGTAGGGTACTTTTTCATACAAACATCAAAGTGTACGGTGCACAAAGTGCGCGGAACAAAAATTGCTCGGTCAGACCTACAAAGTGCTATATCTCGAATACTAAACGTCGCAGATGGGTGTCGTAGAACAATTTTAAGTTCGTCTAACGATTCTACATCCGATTCTGGATAGTGGTTTTTCGACCACTTTTCAACATTTTGTGACACCCCGAACCTAGGGGCAGCTCCCTAGCTTTTTTCAAAAATGTGCACCGAACGGGCCAGAGAGCTCGAGTAGTCGAAAAATTTTTTTTTGCTAAAACCCCTCAAAACGTGTCAGGAACGCACCCTAGATGATGAAAAGTGCAACCAGAATGTCAATCGACAACATGCCCGGGGGTACAAATTTGCTCTACGCGTCCCTAGGTAGGGTACTTTTTCATACAAACATCAAAGTGTACGGTGCACAAAGTGCGCGGAACAAAAATTGCTCGGTCAGACCTAGGACGGGCCATAACTCGAATACTAAACGTCGCAGATGGGTGTCGTAGAACAATTTTAAGTTCGTCTAACGATTCTACATCCGATTCTGGATAGTGGTTTTTCGACCACTTTTCAACATTTTGTGACACCCCGAACCTAGGGGCAGCTCCCTAGCTTTTTTCAAAAATGTGCACCGAACGGGCCAGAGAGCTCGAGTAGTCGAAAAATTTTTTTTTGCTAAAACCCCTCAAAACGTGTCAGGAACGCACCCTAGATGATGAAAAGTGCAACCAGAATGTCAATCGACAACATGCCCGGGGGTACAAATTTGCTCTACGCGTCCCTAGGTAGGGTACTTTTTCATACAAACATCAAAGTGTACGGTGCACAAAGTGCGCGGAACAAAAATTGCTCGGTCAGACCTAGGACGGGCCATAACTCGAATACTAAACGTCGCAGATGGGTGTCGTAGAACAATTTTAAGTTCGTCTAACGATTCTACATCCGATTCTGGATAGTGGTTTTTCGACCACTTTTCAACATTTTGTGACACCCCGAACCTAGGGGCAGCTCCCTAGCTTTTTTCAAAAATGTGCACCGAACGGGCCAGAGAGCTCGAGTAGTCGAAAAATTTTTTTTTGCTAAAACCCCTCAAAACGTGTCAGGAACGCACCCTAGATGATGAAAAGTGCAACCAGAATGTCAATCGACAACATGCCCGGGGGTACAAATTTGCTCTACGCGTCCCTAGGTAGGGTACTTTTTCATACAAACATCAAAGTGTACGGTGCACAAAGTGCGCGGAACAAAAATTGCTCGGTCAGACCTAGGACGGGCCATAACTCGAATACTAAACGTCGCAGATGGGTGTCGTAGAACAATTTTAAGTTCGTCTAACGATTCTACATCCGATTCTGGATAGTGGTTTTTCGACCACTTTTCAACATTTTGTGACACCCCGAACCTAGGGGCAGCTCCCTAGCTTTTTTCAAAAATGTGCACCGAACGGGCCAGAGAGCTCGAGTAGTCGAAAAATTTTTTTTTGCTAAAACCCCTCAAAACGTGTCAGGAACGCACCCTAGATGATGAAAAGTGCAACCAGAATGTCAATCGACAACATGCCCGGGGGTACAAATTTGCTCTACGCGTCCCTAGGTAGGGTACTTTTTCATACAAACATCAAAGTGTACGGTGCACAAAGTGCGCGGAACAAAAATTGCTCGGTCAGACCTAGGACGGGCCATAACTCGAATACTAAACGTCGCAGATGGGTGTCGTAGAACAATTTTAAGTTCGTCTAACGATTCTACATCCGATTCTGGATAGTGGTTTTTCGACCACTTTTCAACATTTTGTGACACCCCGAACCTAGGGGCAGCTCCCTAGCTTTTTTCAAAAATGTGCACCGAACGGGCCAGAGAGCTCGAGTAGTCGAAAAATTTTTTTTTGCTAAAACCCCTCAAAACGTGTCAGGAACGCACCCTAGATGATGAAAAGTGCAACCAGAATGTCAATCGACAACATGCCCGGGGGTACAAATTTGCTCTACGCGTCCCTAGGTAGGGTACTTTTTCATACAAACATCAAAGTGTACGGTGCACAAAGTGCGCGGAACAAAAATTGCTCGGTCAGACCTACAAAGTGCTATATCTCGAATACTAAACGTCGCAGATGGGTGTCGTAGAACAATTTTAAGTTCGTCTAACGATTCTACATCCGATTCTGGATAGTGGTTTTTCGACCACTTTTCAACATTTTGTGACACCCCGAACCTAGGGGCAGCTCCCTAGCTTTTTTCAAAAATGTGCACCGAACGGGCCAGAGAGCTCGAGTAGTCGAAAAATTTTTTTTTGCTAAAACCCCTCAAAACGTGTCAGGAACGCACCCTAGATGATGAAAAGTGCAACCAGAATGTCAATCGACAACATGCCCGGGGGTACAAATTTGCTCTACGCGTCCCTAGGTAGGGTACTTTTTCATACAAACATCAAAGTGTACGGTGCACAAAGTGCGCGGAACAAAAATTGCTCGGTCAGACCTAGGACGGGCCATAACTCGAATACTAAACGTCGCAGATGGGTGTCGTAGAACAATTTTAAGTTCGTCTAACGATTCTACATCCGATTCTGGATAGTGGTTTTTCGACCACTTTTCAACATTTTGTGACACCCCGAACCTAGGGGCAGCTCCCTAGCTTTTTTCAAAAATGTGCACCGAACGGGCCAGAGAGCTCGAGTAGTCGAAAAATTTTTTTTTGCTAAAACCCCTCAAAACGTGTAGAAAACTCATTTTAGATGATAAAAAGTGAAACCAGAACGTCAAACGACAACTTTGTTGGGGGTACCCTTTTTACTCTACGGGCCACTAGCTTAGGCGCGCCAACAGCGCTTTCCTCTCGGGTTCCCATTTTTTGCCCTCCTGGGATTATGATCATTTACTCATTGCCTACTATAGGGAAGGTACCTTGCTCCGAGGTCAAAAATGAAGATTTCACCAAATCGTAGTTTTAACCTCTATTTAGTCGTAGGAGCTTGGTTTGCAGTGTCCGTGGGTCATATAAGCCCCCGTTTGGGTCATACGTCCCCTCCCCGATGAAAATCGTCATATGACTATAGGCCGAACTTATGAAGCAAAAGTGGTGTCTGGTGGGTTCTGCCGATGATCTTAACCTATGATTTTGAGTTTCCACTCTTTCAAAACGTTTCCTGGAGCAGTACATCACGGGTCTACGGACCCAAAGACTTCGTTGCGATGGTTTCAAGCATAAAAGTTGTAACAGTTAAGGGTTTTTAATACGCGTATATTAAATCATTGCTTGAAACTAAGCTTCGTTGTCTTTAAACTCTGCAAGACCAATCGAACTTCTTAGGGAAACTCGAAGCATTCACGCTAAGCTGGTGGTGCAGGGCACATAGCGTGATGAAACCGGGTTTCCCTAACCAATGTGGCATATTTTTTCCCTGAGAGTGAAGCTCAGACCCACGTAGGGGAGAGCGAAGTGGAACTTTAATGTTCAATGCAGCAAATGTTCGCCATGCGGATAAACAAGTTGGAATAGTTCAATGTAGTGTAATGCAAACACGAATCGCAAATAACGATACGGGACCCAGAAGCAATTCTGCGGATCCCTCGGGGAGTGGTGAGTTGATATAAATTAGAGGTGAAAGTCCAAGTTGTTCGAGCTCCGGCTCGGCAGCCGATACGAGGTTCCTGTTGAGCTTGTTTGTACATCGCGCAGAGGCGCCGTTCGGTTCTAGCAATGATTCCCGCCACCATGTTCCATGCGTGCAGAGATCCGTTAGAGCTCGTTCAATGTGTCCCGCCGTGATTACGAAAAAGTCCAACAGTTGACTTAGTTGGGTGTGCGTCAAGTAATCGCGCAGAGATGCCGATCGGTTCCTAGCAATGTTTCCCGTCACAAGGTGGTATTGGCACCTGTGCAGAGTGGCCGTTAGCAATGTCTCCCGTATCACGGTGGTGTACCATCACTAGTGCAGAGTGACCGCTAGCAATGTCTCCCGTCACAAGGTGGTAGCCCAGAAGTGCAGAGAAGCCGCTGTAGCAAAGTCTCCCGTATCACGTTGGAGTTCTTCCACTAGTGCAGAGAGATCGCTGAACCGTTCAATGTGTCCCGTCGTGGTGTGCTTGTACCGAGCACGTAGGATACACCTTGCTTTGTTGGTTTGGGATAGGAGTGGTCGCGCAACTGCCTCCACGCCGCAGAGTGCCAGTTCGGATTGAAGGTCAACTTTAGCCGTTCAATGCATCAGTCGGTGGGTGTTCAGATGGCATCACAACTTCCCCTAGGTGCTCAAGTTGGCTGGGTTGTAAAACATGTACACATGCGCAGAGTATCGTGCGTACTAGCAAAGTCTCCCGTCACGGTGGTTACGAATGAGTTCCATGCAGTGCAGAGAGATCGTTAGTGCGTGCAATGTACCAGTCGATGTGTCGTACCGGCATACAACCCCGCTTAGAGGCCCGTCGCTCGAAGAGGACAAGAAAGAGTGCGCAGAGTGCCGTACCGGCATAGCAATGTCTCCAGACATACGTTGGGACACCCGACGCAGTGCAGAGAGATCCGCTAGCCGTGTGCAATGCATCCGACGTTGCCTGCTTGTGCAGTCTATCGAGTGGCGCCAACGGACGCTCTGGCGTCGCAGAACAAATCTCGGTGGTCACGGGGGACTTGCGCCTCGCGTGATCAAGAGTGTAGTTCGTGTTCAAGCAATTGACTCGAATTCTGGTTGATCCTACCAGTGATATACGCTCGTCTCAAAGGTTAAGCCATGCATGTCTAAGTACAAGCTTCCTAGAAAGTGAAACCGCATAAGGCTCAGTATAACAGCTATAATTTACAAGATCCTCATCCAAACAGTTACTTGGATAACTGTGGAAAAGCCAGAGCTAATACATGCATTATGCCGGGACTGTTGGCCTCCGGGTCGGCGGAACTGGTGCACTTATTAGTTAAACCAATCGCCTCCGGGCGCTTTGAGTTGAAATCTGGATAAGGATGCCGATCGTACGGTCGCTTGCGACTGACGACAGATCTTTCAAATGTCTGCCCTATCAACTATTGATGGTAGTGTAGAGGACTACCATGGTTGCGACGGGTAACGGGGAATCAGGGTTCGATTCCGGAGAGGGAGCCTGAGAAATGGCTACCACATCCAAGGAAGGCAGCAGGCGCGTAAATTACCCAATCCCGGCACGGGGAGGTAGTGACGAGAAATAACAATATGGACCTCTCTAACGATGGTCCATAATTGGAATGAGTTGAGCATAAATCCTTTTGCAAGGATCAAGTGGAGGGCAAGTCTGGTGCCAGCAGCCGCGGTAATTCCAGCTCCACTAGCGTATATTAAAGTTGTTGCGGTTAAAACGTTCGAAGTTGATACCCCGTCCAGACTCGCGTCCGTCGCGGGCGCCCGGCCTCTCGGTTGGGACCGTCCGTGTACGCGCTCGCGGCTGCGACTCACAATGGTGTACCTGGGCGTTCTACTCCGTGACGGGTCAGGACTTGTCGCCGCGACCTCGTCGGTCAAGGTCTTGTTCGACCCAGCTTCATGGTGCCCGGGAACTCTCGTTTACCTTGAACAAATTAGAGTGCTCAAAGCAGGCTAGTTCAAAGCGTCCGGTCCTCCGGGGCCGGCGTTGGCCGAGAATAATTTTGCATGGAATAATGGAACATGACCTCGGTCTGAGTGGTTTCGTTGGTTTGTAATAGACCAAGAGGTAATGATTAACAGAAGTAGTCGGGGGCATTGGTATTACGGCGCGAGAGGTGAAATTCGTAGACCGTCGTAGGACCCACAGAAGCGAAAGCGTTTGCCAAGGATGCTTTCATTAATCAAGAACGAAAGTTAGAGGATCGAAGGCGATTAGATACCGCCCTAGTTCTAACCGTAAACGATGCCAATTAGCAATTGGGAGACGCTACCTACCTTCGGTGCTCTCAGTAGCTTCCGGGAAACCAAAATCGGGTTCCGGGGGAAGTATGGTTGCAAAGTTGAAACTTAAAGGAATTGACGGAAGGGCACCACAAGAAGTGGAGCTTGCGAGTTTAATAGAAAATCGCTAATAACTTCGCGAGTTTTGGTCGGATTTGTGTGCGGTTTTCACCGTTGGGTTAGTTTCGATGCGAACAATACGATCCAATCAAAAAAATAGTGAAAATCGTGAAAAAAATTTTTGACAGTTTGTGGTGACACCTGAGTGACAAGCAATACCCAGGCGACAAAAATTTTTTCGGCGAGCAGTTCCCAGGGGACAAAAATTTGAACTTACCGTTACTGCTTGAAAACTGCCCGATTTTTTAAAAAAGTGTGCGGAAAATTCTGGGAAGGTGGGTAGTGCCCTCGGGAGCTCGAATCTGCTCGATTCGACCAGTTTGTGCAACTCGAAAACTGCTCGAATTTTTCGAATTCGCTCAAATAATTTGAAAAATTCGGGGAAGCTGTGGAGGGGTGTAGAGCGACTTAAAAACACGGGAAAATTATTTTTCCCCCTCCCCCCTTCCCCCCGTCTCCTCCAGGGGCCAGAATCATAGCAGCTGGGCGGCGCAGCATCCCTGGGGTCATCTCGACCCCACGGGGTCATATCGATCCCCAGGATTATCTTGACCCACAAGGGAGTTTACCACGAAGATGGAACTCCCAAATCGCAGTTTGAGGCCTCGGCAGCCATCCGTCGATTGCGGCATGGGTGCGGTTCAGAAGAAAACCGCAGTGTCAGCCAAAATTGACACTGGACGTACACCCCTGGCTGCACGTTCGAACGAGGAAAATGAGGTTCGTCTGCACCTGATGCTGCAGGCGGAGAAGGCAGAGAAGGCGGAACTTATGAAGACGGTGACAAGTCTTCAGGCCACTGTAGAGGGACTGCAGAAGCAGCTGGCAGAGGCACAGCAGGCCAGGCTTTCCGCCGAAGCGGAAGCTAAGAAGGATCGGGATGCTCTGCTGGCAGAGATCCGTGATATGGGGAAGCAACTGCGCCAGGAGCTCTGTTGGCAACGCGGGCAACAGCCGCAAGCACAACCCGGTCCGTCAGGGACAGCGGCGGTAACGCTCCCGGCCCCCCAGGCGCCAACAGGAGAAGGCATTCGGCAAGTGGAGCAGCCCAGCTTCGCTGAGGTCGTCCGCCGCAAATATCGTGGCATGGCTAAGGGGAAACCCCGCCAGCCCCCCCAGCAGCAGCAGCAGCAGGAACACCAGCAGCAGCAACAACAACAGCAGCAGCAGCGGCAACCACAGCGACAGGCGGTCGCCGGCACGCAGCAGCAGCAACAGCGTCGGCAGCAACAACAGCAGCAGCAACAACACCAGCAGCGGCCAACTGCTGTACAGGCGCAGCGCAGTGAGCAGTTGCGCCAGGAGCGCCAGCGTCCAGCACGCCCTCGGCAGGACCAGCTCATCTTTGAGCCGGCCGAGGGATGCTCGTACAAGGCGCTGTTTGAGAAGATACGGCTAAATCCGCGACTGGCCGACGAGAACAAGGGAGTCAAGCAGGGCTACCGCACGTCACGCGACTTCCTTCGTCTCTCGCTTAAGCAGGATGCAGACGCCGCTGTGCTGCTGCAGCGCATCCAGGAGGAGGTCGGTGATTTGGCCACTGGCCGGATCATCACGGAGATGGCCGAGGTGATGATTACCGGCATCGACATGTTGGCCACAAAAGAGGATGTGGAACGCGGTCTGCAGCGGGCGCTGGAACGCACAGTAGTTGCAGCAACCACGTCCTTGTGGGAGCGTCGTGATGGGACGCAGCGTGCCCGTGTCCGACTTCCACGGAGGGACACTGACCTTCTGGCGGACAAACGTATCCTTGTTGGATACTCGGCGTGCCTGGTGCGCAGCGCGCCAAAACAGCAGCGAAGCGCGGTTCGCTGTTTCCGCTGCTTGGAGCGTGGACACACCACTGCAGACTGCGCCGGCGTGGATCGTTCCGGCCTATGCCTGCGCTGCGGAGCCACGGATCATCGCGCGGCATCATGCACCTGCGATCCGAAGTGCATCGTTTGTGGCGGCCCACACCGCATCGCCGCCCCCATGTGCCCAGGCCCGCAACCACAATGTTGAACGTCCTGCAGTTCAACGCCAACCATTGCGAGAACGCCCAGGACCTGGCGTTGCATGTGTTGACCACCGAGGGTCTTGACGTTCTGCTCTTGTCCGAGCCCTATTGCGTACCGCGCACTAACGGCAATTGGGTAACGGACGAGAGTAAGACGGTTGCCATCGTCGTCAACGGCAACCGGCTGCCGATACAGCGTATCAGGCACCGTCAGACCCTCGGTGTGGTTGCGGCCGACGTCGGTGGAATCGCTGTGGTGAGCTGCTATGTGTCGCCGCAGACAGGAGTCCCAGAGTTCCGGAGCATTATGGAAAAGATCGACCTGATCGTCCGCGGGTGCAGCCGGGTTCTCCTGGCCGGCGATTTCAACGCCATGCACCTGGACTGGGGAAGCAGCAGGACTTGCCCGAAGGGCTTGGAGCTTCTCCAGTTGGCGGACAACCTCGGGCTGGTGCTACTGAACAAGGCAGACTGTCTGCCAACGTTCAAGGGGAACCGAGCGGACACAACTCGGTTTCCGCCCAGCCGACCGGACGTTACGTTCGCCAGTAGTGTGATCAGCCGTCTCGACCCGCGCGAGGACAGCGCCAGAGGCTGGCGCGTTCCCGACGTGGTAACGCTCAGTGATCACCGTTACGTCCGGTACGAGGTTGGCGTGAGTCCACCATCATCGAGGGATCGGGCAGCACGGCGTGGACAGCGCCCGGCCCGCGTAAGTAATGCCGGTACGCGCTGGAAGACCAGTCAGTTTGACTCCCAGCTTTTCGGGAAAGCGCTGGCCATGACTGGGTTCGCCCGTCAAGCTAACAGCGTCGAAAGCTTGGTCGAGTCGCTGACCAGCGTCTGCGACGAGACGATGTCGCGGGTCTTCCCAGCGCAGGACCACACAGGTCGGCCAGCTTACTGGTGGACTCCGGCGATCCAGACGATGATCGAAGAACTCTCCAGAAAGGAGCAAATGGCGATGAGGACCATTCCGCCCAACGAACAGCTCCAAACGGAACTCGCAGCTGCCAGGGAGAGCCTTCGGAAGGCTATTCGTGTGAGCAAGAACGAGGCGTTCGACCGGTTCTTGCTGTCGATCAGGGAGGATGAAACCGGAAACTTTTTCCGGAAGGTCTTCCACTGGTTCCAGGCGGCCCGCTCAGCCCCGGAACGCGATCCAGCAGAACTGCGGCGAATTGTCGACGCCTTGTTCCCGGTTCATCCGCCGGTAGAGTGGCCCGATCTCCGAGTTGGCAACATGGCGCCGCTCCGATCGATCGGCCTGACCGAGCTGGAGAATATAGCAGCCAGTATGCACCCGCGGAAGGCTCCTGGGCTTGATGGAGTACCGAACGCCGCCCTTACGGTTGCTCTCAGGCAGCAACCGGAGCCCTTCCGCCGGGTGTTTCAGGAGTGCCTGGACACGTCCTGCTTTCCGCAGCCGTGGAAAAAGCAGCGACTGGTGCTCCTGCCAAAGCCAGGCAAATCACCGGGCGAGCCGTCGTCCTTCCGCCCGATTTGCCTGCTCGATAATACGGGCAAGGCTTTGGAGCGGCTGCTGTTGAACCGGCTCAACGAATACATCGAGGATCCAGAGAGTCCGCAACTGTCTGAGCAGCAGTTCGGATTCCGGCGAGGGCGATCGACTCTGCAGGCCATCCAGCAGGTCGTGGACGCGGGACGAAGGGCGAAGTCCTTTGGAAGGACAAACAACCGTGACCGGCGCTGCCTCATGGTTGTGGCCCTGGACGTCCGTAACGCGTTCAACACGGCTAGCTGGCAGAGCATCGCCGAGGCGCTCCAGGCGAAGGGAGTCCCCGTGCAGTTGTGCCGCATACTGCAGGACTACTTCGCCGACAGGGAGCTTACGTACGACACGGCGGACGGGCCGGTTACCCGCCGAGTATCGGCAGGTGTTCCACAGGGGTCCATATTGGGCCCCACACTGTGGAACATAATGTACGACGGTGTGCTAGCCGTAGAGCTCCCTGAGGGCGCCTCCATCGTGGGATTCGCCGATGATCTTGCGATCCTGGCAGCGGGGACAACTCCTGAACACGCAGCAGCGATTGCGGAGGAAGCGGTGGCAGCGGTCAACAGCTGGATGGTGCGACACAAACTCTCCCTGGCGCCGGAGAAGACGGAGCTGCTGATGGTGTCGAGCAAGCGAAGCGGATACAAAAACATCCCTGTGAACATCTGTGGAGTGGAAGTGCGCTCGAAGCGGTCGATCCGCTACTTGGGGGTCATACTACACGACCACCTGTCGTGGCGCCCACACGTCGAGATGGTCGCGGACAAGGCCCTCCGTGTGGTGCGAGCATTGCGTGTCGTCATGCGCAACCACAGCGGCCCCCAAGTGAGCAAGCGGAAGCTGCTCGCCGCAGTGGCCGCGTC
>NW_026054491.1:32500-35000 GCF_943734685.1 Anopheles coluzzii | reverse complement strand
ATTTTGGTGCAAGTGTACCAACATCGACATCTATGAACGCGTACGCTCGAGCTGCACCCTCCGTCTTGTACTTTCCCTGATCGGTACACAGTTTTGGTGCACGGCTATCCCGAAAGGCAACTTGTACCAACATCGACATCCATGAACGCGTACGTAGCGTACTTTCCCTGATCGGTACACAATGTTGGTGCACGGCATAGGAAATGGGCTTAAAATGGTCAAACTCAATCCATTTCCACTAAAGATAGTCAATAACAGCTGTGCCGATGAAGTAGGGCACGATGCAAGTCAATGTTATTTAATGAATTACATGTTCACCAGACATTTTAGTACAAAATTGCTCGGTCAGACCTACAAAGTGCTATATCTCGAATACTAAACGTCGCAGATGGGTGTCGTAGAACAATTTTAAGTTCGTCTAACGATTGTACATCCGATTCTGGATAGTGGTTTTTCGACCACTTTTCAACATTTTGTGACACCCCGAACCTAGGGGCAGCTCCCTAGCTTTTTTCAAAAATGTGCACCGAACGGGCCAGAGAGCTCGAGTAGTCGAAAAAATTTTTTTTGCTAAAACCCCTCAAAACGTGTCAGGAACGCACCCTAGATGATGAAAAGTGCAACCAGAACGTCAATCGACAACATGCCCGGGGGTACAAATTTGCTCTACGCGTCCCTAGGTAGGGTACTTTTTCATACAAACATCAAAGTGTACGGTGCACAAAGTGCGCGGAACAAAAATTGCTCGGTCAGACCTACAAAGTGCTATATCTCGAATACTAAACGTCGCAGATGGGTGTCGTAGAACAATTTTAAGTTCGTCTAACGATTCTACATCCGATTCTGGATAGTGGTTTTTCGACCACTTTTCAACATTTTGTGACACCCCGAACCTAGGGGCAGCTCCCTAGCTTTTTTCAAAAATGTGCACCGAACGGGCCAGAGAGCTCGAGTAGTCGAAAAATTTTTTTTTGCTAAAACCCCTCAAAACGTGTCAGGAACGCACCCTAGATGATGAAAAGTGCAACCAGAATGTCAATCGACAACATGCCCGGGGGTACAAATTTGCTCTACGCGTCCCTAGGTAGGGTACTTTTTCATACAAACATCAAAGTGTACGGTGCACAAAGTGCGCGGAACAAAAATTGCTCGGTCAGACCTAGGACGGGCCATAACTCGAATACTAAACGTCGCAGATGGGTGTCGTAGAACAATTTTAAGTTCGTCTAACGATTCTACATCCGATTCTGGATAGTGGTTTTTCGACCACTTTTCAACATTTTGTGACACCCCGAACCTAGGGGCAGCTCCCTAGCTTTTTTCAAAAATGTGCACCGAACGGGCCAGAGAGCTCGAGTAGTCGAAAAATTTTTTTTTGCTAAAACCCCTCAAAACGTGTAGAAAACTCATTTTAGATGATAAAAAGTGAAACCAGAACGTCAAACGACAACTTTGTTGGGGGTACCCTTTTTACTCTACGGGCCACTAGCTTAGGCGCGCCAACAGCGCTTTCCTCTCGGGTTCCCATTTTTTGCCCTCCTGGGATTATGATCATTTACTCATTGCCTACTATAGGGAAGGTACCTTGCTCCGAGGTCAAAAATGAAGATTTCACCAAATCGTAGTTTTAACCTCTATTTAGTCGTAGGAGCTTGGTTTGCAGTGTCCGTGGGTCATATAAGCCCCCGTTTGGGTCATACGTCCCCTCCCCGATGAAAATCGTCATATGACTATAGGCCGAACTTATGAAGCAAAAGTGGTGTCTGGTGGGTTCTGCCGATGATCTTAACCTATGATTTTGAGTTTCCACTCTTTCAAAACGTTTCCTGGAGCAGTACATCACGGGTCTACGGACCCAAAGACTTCGTTGCGATGGTTTCAAGCATAAAAGTTGTAACAGTTAAGGGTTTTTAATACGCGTATATTAAATCATTGCTTGAAACTAAGCTTCGTTGTCTTTAAACTCTGCAAGACCAATCGAACTTCTTAGGGAAACTCGAAGCATTCACGCTAAGCTGGTGGTGCAGGGCACATAGCGTGATGAAACCGGGTTTCCCTAACCAATGTGGCATATTTTTTCCCTGAGAGTGAAGCTCAGACCCACGTAGGGGAGAGCGAAGTGGAACTTTAATGTTCAATGCAGCAAAAGTTCGCCATGCGGATAAACAAGTTGGAATAGTTCAATGTAGTGTAATGCAAACACGAATCGCAAATAACGATACGGGACCCAGAAGCAATTCTGCGGATCCCTCGGGGAGTGGTGAGTTGATATAAATTAGAGGTGAAAGTCCAAGTTGTTCGAGCTCCGGCTCGGCAGCCGATACGAGGTTCCTGTTGAGCTTGTTTGTACATCGCGCAGAGGCGCCGTTCGGTTCTAGCAATGATTCCCGCCACCATGTTCCATGCGTGCAGAGATCCGTTAGAGCTCGTTCAATGTGTCCCGCCGTGATTACGAAAAAGTCCAACAGTTGACTTAGTTGGGTGTGCGTCAAGTAATCGC
>NW_026054491.1:17500-25000 GCF_943734685.1 Anopheles coluzzii | reverse complement strand
TATTTGATTTTGCCGTCGGCTTTTTTCCTTCGGCATTGTAGCATCACCTTCTGTGTATTTTAATTTATTTGATTTTGCCGTCGGCTTTTTTCCCGTCGGCATTTTAAAATCACCTTCTGTGTATTTATTTTATTTTAAAATTGTCGTCGGCTTTTTTCCCGTCGGCATTTAAGCATCACCTTCTGTGTTTATATTTTATTTAATTTTGCCGTCGGCTTTTTTTCCCGTCGGCATTCTAGCATCACCTTCTGTGTATTCATTTTATTTTAATTTTGCCGTCGGATTTTTTTCCCGTCGGCACACTAGCATCACCTTCTGTGCGTATTTAAATTTATTTTATTTGGTCGTCGGCCTTTTTCCCGTCGGCATTTCTGCAAGTGTTTTAAATTAAAATTATTTTAGCGTTGGAATTGTTGACCGGTGCCATAAGTGCTACGTGTGAGTGAAGTGAAGTGATTCTGGGCCTTGAAGACTCCGATTGCTATTTTAATTAAGCCTTCTGCAAATATTATTTTTAAATAACCCACAACTGCCATTGGGAAATTAGCATCGCCTTCAGCGTTTTTATTTTACTGCCTTCTGCATATTTATTTAAATATTATTCTTGAATTAGCATCACCTTCAGTGCCATATTAACTTAAAATAATTTTATATAAGCCTTCTGCAATAACTGTGATTTAATTTCTCTTTACATATATTATCTAGAATCACCTACAGTGTATTGAATATATTTTAGCCTTCTGCAAAATACAAAATATTAATTAATTTCTTTTAAAAACAAGTGCCTAAAGAAAATATTGTTATTTAGCATCGCCTCTGCATCAAGCTTTCGTTGAGACTTCGGCCGGAATCACTAGTGTGTGTGTGTGTGAAAAGTGAAGTGTTCTTGTGTTGACCGTTCCGATTGCCATAAGCCTTCTGCATTTAATTTTATTTAAATTTTTATTAAATTGCCTTTTTATAAATCCCAGTTTGCCGTCGGGAAATTAGCATCGCCCTCCGCGTAGAAATAAAATTCCTTTCTATCAGTTGCCTTCTGCAAAACATTTTATGTTTTTTAACAAATATATTATTCTAGTTAACGGTTTGCCCTTAGAAATTCAATATATTATATCAAGCCCTCAGCAAACAAAATTATTTTATTAAATCGCCCTCCGCAAGAACAAACTTTGAATTTAAAAATATTATTAGACAATTAGTTTATTAGCATCGCCATCTGCGTAATTAATTAAATTAAGCCTTCAGCAAATAAGCTTTCGTTGAGCGGTCCGCGAGAACATTGTGCTTAGTGTGTGCTGTGTGCGAGATTCCCGATTCCATCTGTTCCGGCGACGAGATTTTCTCCAAGCGGCGTAGTTACATCGAGAGTTTTCAAACCGGCAAATAGTTTAAAGTTTTTATAGAGTAGAATTTGAAATCCCATTTACAACCTAACCCAATCTCAATTAGCTCCCCAACTAAACCTTATTATATAAAACCACATTTATTTTCTTTTTTCGATTCTCTCTCCCCCTCAGCATTAAATTTCATAATATATACAAAAAACTAACATTAGAAATAGTTTTTCAAAACACTTCACAAACACATTTTGAACCACCATTCGTAAAGTAGAAAAATTTCCCAAACCAGTAGAACTAACAATTTCAATTTTCAAAATCTATCCTAACCAAATTTCAAAACTCTCGTAAAACTAACAAACAAATCTCCAGTAAGGGAGCGTAGAGCAAGGTGACTGGAAAGCCATTTTACCTGTATCCCGTAGCATAGTCAAAAATATAACGGGACATTTGGCCCATTTTTACCTGTAATGTTGAAGCACACACGTCTCCTCACGTAGTTTGTCACTTTTAAGCACTCTTAAATTTCATTCATTTCATTCATTTCATTCAAATCTCGAAAACTCTGAAAAAACTTAAATTTTACATAGAAAGCCTTCTGCGAAAATTTTAAAATTATCCCCAGTTCAGTTTTTATCCATGAGCAAATTATTTTCAATTTAAAAAAAAAAAATATATTTATTTAATTTTTTCACTCAAATATTTAAACGAATAATTGTTAAAAAATCCTTTATTAAAAAATCCTTTATTTAAAATAATTACCTCACATCGCCTTAAGCACAATAGAGCAAATTAATAAATTACAATTTCAAATTCAACGCTCAACAATTAGACAAGCATACTTTCCATCACAATCCAATTAGTTATATTCCCTTACAAAATTAAATCTCAATAAACTAATACATATATACACTTTGTATTAGTTTTCATATAAATTAATTTAACAAATTCTAATATCAACCAACAAATTTCCAATTACTTCTTTTAAACAATAATTCGTCTTCTCCAACCATAACCAATAACCCTTTTACAAGCAGAAGTTAAATAATCACGTAGTTATTTTTTCTCCCGGTTCCTTGCATGTAAAAAAAAAAATAATTAATGAATTTAAATAGTTTAAATAATTATTAATATTAATTAATTTAAAAATAACAAAATAGTTTGAATTGACATTTCAACACTTGACATTTGACGTTGACATATAATCAAACTGACAGCTCAATATATCTGACACCTAACGTCACCTTGACATCTTGAATTGGTTGACAGCTAAAATTTAAATTCTTCGACAGTTGCAACCGATTAAATAATAATTTAAAAAATCAATTATTTATATTTAACCAACTAAGTTAAATTAAAATTTCGTTCCTCAAGTTACAATTTGTTACATAATAATAAACTTTAAATTCCTTGTATACTTCCCAATATCGTTCGATTAATTAAAATTTTTAATATCCAACTTAAAGATACCTTTAATTTGTGAAAAGACACACAACAGTAAAAAAAAATCAAACCACCATTCGTAAAGTAGAATAATTCCCCAAACCAGTAGAACTAACAATTAAAATTTTCAAAATCTATCCTAACCAAATTTCAAAACTCTCGTAAAACTAACAAACAAATCTCCAGTAAGGGAGCGTAGAGCAAGGTGACTGGAAAGCCATTTTACCTGTATCCCGTAGCATAGACAAAAATATAACGGGACATTTGGTCCATTTTACCTGTAATGTTGAAGCACACACGTCTCCTCACGTAGTTTGTCACTTTTAAGCACTCTTAAATTTCATTCATTTCATTCATCTCATTCAAATCTCGAAAACTCTGAAAAAACTGAAATTTCACATAGAAAGCCATCTGCGAATATTCTAATATTACCCCTAATTCATTTTTCATTCATGAGCAAATTATTTTCAATTTAAAATAAAATTAATGTTTAATTTTTTTCACTCGAATATTTAAACGAATAATTGTTTTAAAAAATCCTTTATTTAAAATAATTAACTTACAACGCCATAAGCACAATAGAGCAAATTAATAAATTACAATTTCAAATTCAACGCTCAACAATTAGACAAGCATACTTTCCATCACAATCCAATTAGTTATATTCCCTTACAAAATCAAATCTCAAATATTTAATACATTTATACACTTTGTATTAGTTTTCATATAAAATAATTTAACAATTCTAATATTTACCAACAAATTTCCAATAACTTCTGTTAAATAGTAATTCGTCTTCTTCAACCATAACCAATAACTCTTTAACAAGTAGAAGTTTTAATAATCACGTAGTTATTTTTTCTCCTGGTTCTCTGCATGTATTAAAAAAAAAATTATTAGTTTTCTGATTTAAATATTTTAAATAATTATTAATATTAAATTCTCTTAATAATAACAAAATAGTTTGATTTGACATTTTAACACTTGACATCTAACGTTGACACATAATTAATTTGACAGCTCAAATATCTGACACCTAACGTCACCTTGACATCTTAAATTGTTTGACAGTTATAATTAAAATTCTTTGACAGTTGCAACCGATTAAATAATAATTTAAAAAATCAATTATTTATATTCAACCAATTAAATTAAATTAAAATCGCTTATGCTCAAGTAACAATTTATTACACAATAATAAATTCAATTCTATTAATCTTTAAACACACAACTTCATACCCTGTTGACATTTAAATTGTTTGTACAGCTTGTTTAAACCTGACATTTATCGTTATTGACAACAAATAGACTGACAGCTATTAAACTAAAATTTTAATCTCGGAAAACTCTTTCATGTTATGAAATTCCCCTTTTTCTAAATTTAATTAAAAATTACTTAAATCCGCTTCCAATCATTTAATTCGCTTCCTAAGCTTTTTCTTTTAATTATCAATACCATCTAACCCAGTTAATACTTTCTCCGTCGCATCAATTTGAAAATAACTTTAATCATCTTATTTGATTATTCCCATGACATTAAATTGCATCCATTAGACATTGACGTAAAACATCACAGTACCATTGACATTCAAAAAGATTTGACAGTTTTATCAATTACTTGACTGACAGTGACATCAAACGCCTCATCACATTGACAGCAAATTTAATTGACAATTTGATCACAGCGCGAAATCCATTGACATCTTTCGTTTTAAATTTGACAATAAATTCATCTTCCGTTTTAATTTAAAAATTTGACATTAAATTCGTCCCAAAACCCGACAATAATTACTTAATTAATCAATCAATTAACAAACTTGCGAAATTCCTTAGAAAACAAGTAGACAGTCACAATAACCTCCATAGGATTTAACCGTAGAAATAACCCAGTAGAAAAATGGTGATGAACACACGCTCCACCTTAGTTCGTAGAAGTAGTCCCTCGAAGGCAGTGACGAGTAGATATTCCGTCCGCCGTAGCTCGCTGGGAACGATGTCCCCGTCTAAGGCTTCGGCCACCAGCTTTGGTAGACGGGCATCAACAACCCAGCTGATGGCTTCCAAGGCACCTGCCCTACGAAGAGCTTCTTCGGTAGAGGTGGAGGGAAAATCAAAAAGGGTCTCTGTTCTCCCGCAGATTGCGGAAGACAGCCAAGGGGAGGGCTCTAAGGCAGGGCAAATTTACAACAGGAAATTTTTCGCTACCGCATATCCAGCAGAGTCAAATCCCATGGGCCCATTGCAAAAAGCAAAACATGAGCTCATGCTGTTTATCAGGGACACCGTGAAGCACAGGGCTATTTTAGCCAAAACGCCCCAATTCGCTAATTGGGAAGAGCGAATTGGCTCAGTCTTAGCCCTGCTGCACAATCTTCCAGCAATTTGGCTGGGAGAGGCGGGGTCAGGAGTTGATGTTGGAACGGGAACCGAGGATCTCGTGGTGGAGGACCCGGTGTTGGAGCAAGAATTAGGGCCTTTGGCAGGCCCTAATCAGGAGCCGCAACCGGGATCTTTGCCTTTGGACGAGACCGATATCACCAAATTCCTCACTGTTTTTGGGGGAATTATGCGGGAGATGTTCAACACACTAGTTAGGGAGAATGAGGCCAAGACAGGAGGAAATGGGGAACAGGGACAACAGCTGGTGGGTCAGGAAGGGAAAAAGGGCAAGAAGAAGGGAAAGGGTCGGAATGCCAAGGTAGTTGTGGCAGAGGAACCTTGCGAAGGGGAAATTTGTTCGACGGACCAGGGATCTGGACCATTAGAGGGGCAAGAGGGTGCGCAAGAATGGCGGACGGTAAAGGGGAAGACCGCCGTGCGCCGGGAGAGACGGAAGAGGAAGAAGCAGCGTGAAGCTGAGCAAGCAGCCAGCCTCGCCGCAAACACGCCACCTTCTGCTCCCCAACCCAAGCAAAAGCCGGCACCTGCTTCTAATCCCAGGGCCGGCCGAATGCCAAACGCCATCGAGCTTGAATCAATTGGGGGATTCAAGCACGCGGACATGATGCCTATCCTTAGGGAAACGGTGAAGAAAGAGGATGTGCAGAGAATCCGCACAAACTTTAAGGGTCATCTACTCCTGGAGCTAGCACCAATGTCGCACCAGGAAACGATGACCCTTTGGAGAGAGGTGTCTGCGGCCCTTGATGGCAAAGCAAAATGCCGTCCGCGGACACCCTCAGTGCGGGTGAACTGCACCAACATTCCGCCTGGCACTTCGTCCGAAGAAATTTCGTTGGAAATGAGTGCCGCGCTGGGCGTTGAAATTTTCAGCGACCAGATCACGACCGTAAAAACGCATTACGGTACGTTGGTCGCATTTTTCGACTGCCCAGCAATAGCGGTGACCGACCAGGCCCTGGCAAGGCAATACACGGTCGGTTTCAGCAAATGCTGCAGGCTTCGGCTTTTGGAGCGTCGGCGGCAATGCTACCGGTGCTACGAATACGGGCATACTGCTGCCCGTTGCCGTGGCAAGGACCGCAGTAGCAAATGCCATCGCTGCGCGGAAGATAAGCACGAGGGACCGTGCACTAGGGAGCGGAAGTGCTTGGGATGCGAGGGCCCGGATGCAATCGGGCATTCGCTGGGCCAGCGCAGTTGCCGCTACTTTGGAAAGGTAACCCCACAGCCCAGTCATGATTAGAGTGTTCCAACAGAACCTCAACCATGACCAAACGGCACAAGACTTGCTTTTGCAAAGTGCTCGTGCCGAGGGTTGTGATATTCTGATTATCTCGGACCCCTATTGGGTGCCGAATAATAACAGCAATTGGGTTACCGATACCACTGGTCGGGTAGCAGTGGTATCAGTTGGGGATTATCCTTTTCAGCGCATCATTGACAACCAACGCGAGGACTTCGTTGTGGTCGAGATGCGGGGAATCGTTTTTTGTTCTGTCTACCTACCACCCGTGGGTTCCGATTTGACTGTCGAGGAGTACAAACGCAAATGGACCGAAATCGTGTCTGTACTTCCACGGAATCGGGACACCGTGATCGGGGGTGATGTAAACGCCTGGTCAGGTGCATGGGGGATGGAGCGGAGGCCAAACGACGGGGAAAGGGTATCTAGGGGGGGAGTTGTGATGGATGCGGCGGCTGCTCTGGGATTGGTTCTCCTGAACCAGGGCAACCAGAGCACTTGGATTGGGGCAAATGGTCGCAACTCCATCGTGGACGTATCCTTTTGCAGCCCCTCCTTGGTAGGGGACAACAATTGGCGCGTGTGTGACGAAACCCCAAGTGACCACAATACTATCAAGTTTGTGGTCGGCAGGGTTCCGAGACAGCGCGCCAACAACGAGGTACACTCAGCAGCGAATGGGGGAAGGTGGTCCACAAGATTCTTCGACAAGGATTTGTTCGTTGAAATCTTGAGGGACCAGGACATTTTTGGGCATGTTGCTACGCCAGAGGAGCTTACCCAGGCCATCACGGTGGCCTGTGATGGCACCATGCCTAGGCAACCCCCAAGGCGACAGGGCCGGCGGCCAGTTTATTGGTGGACGTCCGAGATTGATCGGTTGCGCAGCCATTATCACGGAATGAAACGGCGGTTCAACCGGGCCCGGACCGAGGAGCAGCGCGAGGAAAGGCGTCAAATGAAGTCGGACGCACGCGCTGCCCTGGAACGGGCCATCAAGCTCAGCAAGGACCAACACAAGCAGGATCTGCCGGAACAATTGGAACCGCACGGCTTTGGCCCTGCTTACCAAAT
>NW_026054491.1:7500-12500 GCF_943734685.1 Anopheles coluzzii | reverse complement strand
CGGCTTTTTCCTTATTGGCATTATGTGGCACGTTTATTGTGGCTAGAACATAAATTATCCACCAAATGGCACCAACGCTTGGCGAAAGTCTCGAAACACTCCTATCCCGACGCACCAGCAACCGCAACACGATGCAAAATAAATTGCACGAGCTACTGATACTTGTACCATGCACGGTACACGGTACCAAAATATACCCCTGAAAGTGTGCAATTTGGTGCTATTCTAGGAAATTTGTTTGGGGAAGCCTAGCTACGCGTGTCGCACGTTGCATGGTCGTCGATCAGAGGCATGCAAAAGCACCTATCTAGGGGAATTACTTTACGTTCTAGTAGCAAGTTCGATTTTCCGGTCTAGCACGGCAGTACGCCTGCATGCATACACTCCATGTACCAAAAATGTATCAACCTAGGCGTTGCTCAGTAGCTTTTGGCGGCACATGTAAAAAGTACTCGAGTTCAGATTCTTGGAACTTTGCGTATTGTTCAAAACTTATAACGAAAACTAAATTATAAATGGGTAAAAGGCTAGGCGTTTCTCAGTA
This sequence comes from Anopheles coluzzii, assembly GCF_943734685.1. Lineage (NCBI taxonomy): Eukaryota > Metazoa > Arthropoda > Insecta > Diptera > Culicidae > Anopheles > Anopheles coluzzii. The sequence goes on along the minus strand of NW_026054491.1, from coordinate 11,956 downwards.
GCTTTTGGCGCCACGTGGCAAAAGTATTCGAGTTCAGATTTCTGGGACTTAGCGTATTTTTCAAACCTGATAATGAAAATTGAAGTACAAATGGGGCATAAGCTAGGCGTTGCCCAGTAACTTTTTTCGCCACATGGAGGAAGTAGTCGAGCTCCAATTTCTGGGACGTAGCGTATTTTTCAATCATAATAAACCGAATCAAACATAAAAATCATGAAACTTACACCACGTCCCTAGGTTGTGCACAAAACGTAACGATAAAGTGCCAGCGAGGTTAGAGGTGCACCAAAATTGTGTACCGATTAGGAAAAGTACTCTATGTTGCTATGACTTGGGTAAAAAGTGTTGATTAACTGCTGGTTACGATAGACAGTTGCTTATCGTACACATCGCAAACGAACACCCCTTAGTGAGCAGTAGCAGAAGTCGATGGAACAAAGCGAATGCATTACAAACTGATCAAGTAAAATAAGGAACGCTACGTACTAGGACTTCTTTCCAAGAATGGTGTCCGCGACGGGAGGGCAAGCGTCCTTCCCAGGTTTCCCTAGTAAACCTTGTATGGTAAACATACCCAAGCGTGTCCGTAAGCACGCAACGATAGTCACGAACGAGCACATACCTAGGGAAAGTACTCTACGTACTAGGACTTCTGTCCAAGAATGGTGTCCGCGACGGTCGGGCACTGTGACGCAATTACCAAATCCTAGAATCGTACAAGCAGTGTGTACAAACATAAACATTAACGCGTTCGCTCGGGCTGCGCCGTCCGTGTTGAACACAAATGCGGGTGATTATATGAGTGGATGGACAAAAACATGCGTGGCGAAGACAATTTTCTGCACGATGTGCACATAGCTCATTTCGTCGTCCCGGGCGAATGGAAAAACACAAAAATCTCGAGTATCTTTCTAGGTTTCTGTTATAAAAGGGCAGGCCAAAAGGTGACCGGTTGAGATGAGCATTTTAAGCATACAAGCACTTAATTGCAACTTTTCCTACAAAAACTAGGTACGTACACGTAGATTGTATCAACATGGACATCCATGATTGCGTACGCCCGGGCTGCGCCCTCCGTGTTGTACTTTCCCTGATTGGTACACAATTTTGGTGCAAGTGTACCAACATCGACATCTATGAACGCGTACGCTCGAGCTGCACCCTCCGTCTTGTACTTTCCCTGATCGGTACACAGTTTTGGTGCACGGCTATCCCGAAAGGCAACTTGTACCAACATCGACATCCATGAACGCGTACGTAGCGTACTTTCCCTGATCGGTACACAATGTTGGTGCACGGCATAGGAAATGGGCTTAAAATGGTCAAACTCAATCCATTTCCACTAAAGATAGTCAATAACAGCTGTGCCGATGAAGTAGGGCACGATGCAAGTCAATGTTATTTAATGAATTACATGTTCACCATACATTTCAGTACAAAATTGCTCGGTCAGACCTACAAAGTGCTATATCTCGAATACTAAACGTCGCAGATGGGTGTCGTAGAACAATTTTAAGTTCGTCTAACGATTCTACATCCGATTCTGGATAGTGGTTTTTCGACCACTTTTCAACATTTTGTGACACCCCGAACCTAGGGGCAGCTTCCTAGCTTTTTTCAAAAATGTGCACCGAACGGGCCAGAGAGCTCGAGTAGTCGAAAAATTTTTTTTTTGCTAAAACCCCTCAAAACGTGTCAGGAACGCACCCTAGATGATGAAAAGTGCAACCAGAATGTCAATCGACAACATGCCCGGGGGTACAAATTTGCTCTACGCGTCCCTAGGCAGGGTACTTTTTCATACAAACATCAAAGTGTACGGTGCACAAAGTGCGCGGAACAAAAATTGCTCGGTCAGACCTAGGACGGGCCATATCTCGAATACTAAACGTCGCAGATGGGTGTCGTAGAACAATTTTAAGTTCGTCTAACGATTCTACATCCGATTCTGGATAGTGGTTTTTCGACCACTTTTCAACATTTTGTGACACCCCGAACCTAGGGGCAGCTCCCTAGCTTTTTTCAAAAATGTGCACCGAACGGGCCAGAGAGCTCGAGTAGTCGAAAAATTTTTTTTTGCTAAAACCCCTCAAAACGTCTCAGGAACGCACCCTAGATGATGAAAAGTGCAACCAGAATGTCAATCGACAACATGCCCGGGGGTACAAATTTGCTCTACGCGTCCCTAGGTAGGGTACTTTTTCATACAAACATCAAAGTGTACGGTGCACAAAGTGCGCGGAACAAAAATTGCTCGGTCAGACCTACAAAGTGCTATATCTCGAATACTAAACGTCGCAGATGGGTGTCGTAGAACAATTTTAAGTTCGTCTAACGATTGTACATCCGATTCTGGATAGTGGTTTTTCGACCACTTTTCAACATTTTGTGACACCCCGAACCTAGGGGCAGCTCCCTAGCTTTTTTCAAAAATGTGCACCGAACGGGCCAGAGAGCTCGAGTAGTCGAAAAAATTTTTTTTGCTAAAACCCCTCAAAACGTGTCAGGAACGCACCCTAGATGATGAAAAGTGCAACCAGAATGTCAATCGACAACATGCCCGGGGGTACAAATTTGCTCTACGCGTCCCTAGGTAGGGTACTTTTTCATACAAACATCAAAGTGTACGGTGCACAAAGTGCGCGGAACAAAAATTGCTCGGTCAGACCTAGGACGGGCCATAACTCGAATACTAAACGTCGCAGATGGGTGTCGTAGAACAATTTTAAGTTCGTCTAACGATTCTACATCCGATTCTGGATAGTGGTTTTTCGACCACTTTTCAACATTTTGTGACACCCCGAACCTAGGGGCAGCTCCCTAGCTTTTTTCAAAAATGTGCACCGAACGGGCCAGAGAGCTCGAGTAGTCGAAAAATTTTTTTTTGCTAAAACCCCTCAAAACGTGTCAGGAACGCACCCTAGATGATGAAAAGTGCAACCAGAATGTCAATCGACAACATGCCCGGGGGTACAAATTTGCTCTACGCGTCCCTAGGTAGGGTACTTTTTCATACAAACATCAAAGTGTACGGTGCACAAAGTGCGCGGAACAAAAATTGCTCGGTCAGACCTACAAAGTGCTATATCTCGAATACTAAACGTCGCAGATGGGTGTCGTAGAACAATTTTAAGTTCGTCTAACGATTGTACATCCGATTCTGGATAGTGGTTTTTCGACCACTTTTCAACATTTTGTGACACCCCGAACCTAGGGGCAGCTCCCTAGCTTTTTTCAAAAATGTGCACCGAACGGGCCAGAGAGCTCGAGTAGTCGAAAAAATTTTTTTTGCTAAAACCCCTCAAAACGTGTCAGGAACGCACCCTAGATGATGAAAAGTGCAACCAGAATGTCAATCGACAACATGCCCGGGGGTACAAATTTGCTCTACGCGTCCCTAGGTAGGGTACTTTTTCATACAAACATCAAAGTGTACGGTGCACAAAGTGCGCGGAACAAAAATTGCTCGGTCAGACCTAGGACGGGCCATATCTCGAATACTAAACGTCGCAGATGGGTGTCGTAGAACAATTTTAAGTTCGTCTAACGATTCTACATCCGATTCTGGATAGTGGTTTTTCGACCACTTTTCAACATTTTGTGACACCCCGAACCTAGGGGCAGCTCCCTAGCTTTTTTCAAAAATGTGCACCGAACGGGCCAGAGAGCTCGAGTAGTCGAAAAATTTTTTTTTGCTAAAACCCCTCAAAACGTGTCAGGAACGCACCCTAGATGATGAAAAGTGCAACCAGAATGTCAATCGACAACATGCCCGGGGGTACAAATTTGCTCTACGCGTCCCTAGGTAGGGTACTTTTTCATACAAACATCAAAGTGTACGGTGCACAAAGTGCGCGGAACAAAAATTGCTCGGTCAGACCTACAAAGTGCTATATCTCGAATACTAAACGTCGCAGATGGGTGTCGTAGAACAATTTTAAGTTCGTCTAACGATTGTACATCCGATTCTGGATAGTGGTTTTTCGACCACTTTTCAACATTTTGTGACACCCCGAACCTAGGGGCAGCTCCCTAGCTTTTTTCAAAAATGTGCACCGAACGGGCCAGAGAGCTCGAGTAGTCGAAAAATTTTTTTTTGCTAAAACCCCTCAAAACGTGTCAGGAACGCACCCTAGATGATGAAAAGTGCAACCAGAATGTCAATCGACAACATGCCCGGGGGTACAAATTTGCTCTACGCGTCCCTAGGTAGGGTACTTTTTCATACAAACATCAAAGTGTACGGTGCACAAAGTGCGCGGAACAAAAATTGCTCGGTCAGACCTAGGACGGGCCATAACTCGAATACTAAACGTCGCAGATGGGTGTCGTAGAACAATTTTAAGTTCGTCTAATGATTCTACATCCGATTCTGGATAGTGGTTTTTCGACCACTTTTCAACATTTTGTGACACCCCGAACCTAGGGGCAGCTCCGTAGCTTTTTTCAAAAATGT
>NW_026054490.1:37500-38821 GCF_943734685.1 Anopheles coluzzii | reverse complement strand
TGAGTGGACACAAGAAGCAAGCTTGTACCAACTCTGTCAAGTGTTTGGATTGCGGTACGAGGTCACAGAACCCTCACGCAACGGGCAGTTATATGTGTCCTAGAAGGCGAACGATTAGACCATAATGGTTAGGTTGCTACAACATAACCAGAATCATAGTTATGCTGCATTTCAGTTAATGTGGCAAACGATTAGGGAAGAATCTGCGGATATAGTGTTGATTGCAGATCCGTATCTGGCAACAACAAACGTCAAAGTGTTACGCAATGACGATAACACAGCAGCGGTAGTGGTTAACGCGGACTTACCAGTTAAGGTAGTCAGTAAGGCTCTGAAGGGTTTAATGGTAGTTGACATAGGTGATATGCGAGTGGTTAGCGTTTACGCGCCACCTAGATTTAGTATGGAAGAGTTCCAGATCATGTTGGATAACACGGTAATGGCCGTAACCGGTATCCACAAATTCGTTATCGGGGGGGACTTCAACGCTTGGTCAGTAAGTTGGAACAACCAACTTGGCGAGCGTGGAGAAACCCAGAAACGAAGAGGTGAGTTGGTCTTATCAACCTTTGCGCAGATTGACGCAATGTTATTGAACGACGGCAGCACCCCAACTTATGTTGGACCAGGGCGCACGTCAGTAGTTGATCTTACTTTTGCGAGCAGAACCGTAGCAAGGTCATTTAAGTGGGAGGTGTTATCTAGCTATATGAACTCTGATCATCGTGCAATACGAATAGATCTTGAGACGCAAAGCGTGCGTAACTTGTCCCGACCCATAACGGGATGGAGCATCAAGTATTTCAGCAAAGATATATTTGAAGTTATGATGCAAGCCGCTTTTGAGACCGAGGTCACAACAAGCGAAGACTTAATGCGTATACTTGTCACGGCGTGTAATGCGACGATGACCAAGCGTAAGAGGTACACTCCTAACAAGAGTGCATTTTGGTGGACGCTAGAGATTGAGGCACTTCGCAAAGAGTGCAAACACCGCGATCGATTAGCGCAAAGAGCTTTTAATACTGATCTCTATTCTACTTTTAGGGACGAGTTCAAGGTGGCACGGAATGCTCTCAAGCGATTGATCAAGCATACCCGACAGAGGAAGTGGAAAGAGTTCCTGGGAACAGCGAACAACGCATCATTTGGTATTGTATATCATACGTTCAAGAAAGTGGCCGAGGGTTCGATTGGACCTCGAACTATGACATTAGACGAGTTTAGGGAAGTGGTGAGCGAGCTTTTTCCTACTCACCCAAACACGGTGTGGCCTGACTATCGTATCGATCAGCCACGAGAGTTTGAAAGAATTACTAAT
>NW_026054490.1:30000-32500 GCF_943734685.1 Anopheles coluzzii | reverse complement strand
GTTGCTCAGTAGCTTTTGGCGGCACATGTAAAAAGTACTCGAGTTCAGATTCTTGGAACTTTGCGTATTGTTCAAAACTTATAACGAAAACTAAATTATAAATGGGTAAAAGGCTAGGCGTTTCTCAGTAGCTTTTGGCGCCACGTGGCAAAAGTATTCGAGTTCAGATTTCTGGGACTTAGCGTATTTTTCAAACCTGATAATGAAAATTGAAGTACAAATGGGGCATAAGCTAGGCGTTGCCCAGTAACTTTTTTCGCCACATGGAGGAAGTAGTCGAGCTCCAATTTCTGGGACGTAGCGTATTTTTCAATCATAATAAACCAAATCAAACATAAAAATCATGAAACTTACACCACGTCCCTAGGTTGTGCACAAAACGTAACGATAAAGTGCCGGCGAGGTTAGAGGTGCACCAAAATTGTGTACCGATTAGGAAAAGTACTCTATGTTGCTATGACTTGGGTAAAAAGTGTTGATTAACTGCTGGTTACGATAGACAGTTGCTTATCGTACACATCGCAAACGAACACCCCTTAGTGAGCAGTAGCAGAAGTCGATGGAACAAAGCGAATGCATTACAAACTGATCAAGTAAAATAAGGAACGCTACGTACTAGGACTTCTTTCCAAGAATGGTGTCCGCGACGGGAGGGCAAGCGTCCTTCCCAGGTTTCCCTAGTAAACCTTGTATGGTAAACATACCCAAGCGTGTCCGTAAGCACGCAACGATAGTCACGAACGAGCACATACCTAGGGAAAGTACTCTACGTACTAGGACTTCTGTCCAAGAATGGTGTCCGCGACGGTCGGGCACTGTGACGCAATTACCAAATCCTAGAATCGTACAAGCAGTGTGTACAAACATAAACATTAACGCGTTCGCTCGGGCTGCGCCGTCCGTGTTGAACACAAATGCGGGTGATTATATGAGTGGATGGACAAAAACATGCGTGGCGAAGACAATTTTCTGCACGATGTGCACATAGCTCATTTCGTCGTCCCGGGCGAATGGAAAAACACAAAAATCTCGAGTATCTTTCTAGGTTTCTGTTATAAAAGGGCAGGCCAAAAGGTGACCGGTTGAGATGAGCATTTTAAGCATGCAAGCACTTAATTGCAACTTTTCCTACAAAAACTAGGTACGTGCACGTAGATTGTATCAACATGGACATCCATGATTGCGTACGCCCGGGCTGCGCCCTCCGTGTTGTACTTTCCCTGATTGGTACACAATTTTGGTGCAAGTGTACCAACATCGACATCTATGAACGCGTACGCTCGAGCTGCACCCTCCGTCTTGTACTTTCCCTGATCGGTACACAGTTTTGGTGCACGGCTATCCCGAAAGGCAACTTGTACCAACATCGACATCCATGAACGCGTACGTAGCGTACTTTCCCTGATCGGTACACAATGTTGGTGCACGGCATAGGAAATGGGCTTAAAATGGTCAAACTCAATCCATTTCCACTAAAGATAGTCAATAACAGCTGTGCCGATGAAGTAGGGCACGATGCAAGTCAATGTTATTTAATGAATTACATGTTCACCATACATTTCAGTACAAAATTGCTCGGTCAGACCTACAAAGTGCTATATCTCGAATACTAAACGTCGCAGATGGGTGTCGTAGAACAATTTTAAGTTCGTCTAACGATTCTACATCCGATTCTGGATAGTGGTTTTTCGACCACTTTTCAACATTTTGTGACACCCCGAACCTAGGGGCAGCTCCCTAGCTTTTTTCAAAAATGTGCACCGAACGGGCCAGAGAGCTCGAGTAGTCGAAAATTTTTTTTTTTGCTAAAACCCCTCAAAACGTGTCAGGAACGCACCCTAGATGATGAAAAGTGCAACCAGAATGTCAATCGACAACATGCCCGGGGGTACAAATTTGCTCTACGCGTCCCTAGGTAGGGTACTTTTTCATACAAACATCAAAGTGTACGGTGCACACAGTGCGCGGAACAAAAATTGCTCGGTCAGACCTAGGACGGGCCATATCTCGAATACTAAACGTCGCAGATGGGTGTCGTAGAACAATTTTAAGTTCGTCTAACGATTCTACATCCGATTCTGGATAGTGGTTTTTCGACCACTTTTCAACATTTTGTGACACCCCGAACCTAGGGGCAGCTCCCTAGCTTTTTTCAAAAATGTGCACCGAACGGGCCAGAGAGCTCGAGTAGTCGAAAATTTTTTTTTTGCTAAAACCCCTCAAAACGTGTCAGGAACGCACCCTAGATGATGAAAAGTGCAACCAGAACGTCAATCGACAACATGCCCGGGGGTACAAATTTGCTCTACGCGTCCCTAGGTAGGGTACTTTTTCATACAAACATCAAAGTGTACGGTGCACAAAGTGCGCGGAACAAAAATTGCTCGGTCAGACCTAGGACGGGCCATATCTCGAATACTAAACGTCGCAGATGGGTGTCGTAGAACAATTTTAAGTTCGTCTAACGATTCTACATCCGATTCTGGATAGTGGTTTTTCG
>NW_026054490.1:15000-20000 GCF_943734685.1 Anopheles coluzzii | reverse complement strand
CTTTTTCCTACTTTAAAGGGATGCACTGTTGTATGTATTGTTTATTCACGATCTGGTCGTTGGATTGGATCGTGGAAAAAAAACGCTAAGTCCCAGATCCTGAACTCGACAGGAAAGCGCTGATGGCAAACATTCTGACTGGAAGTTCCTAGAAATCGGCTTTTTCCTTATTGGCATTATGTGGCACGTTTATTGTGGCTAGAACATTAATTATCCACCAAATGGCACCAACGCTTGGCGAAAGTCTCGAAACACTCCTATCCCGACGCACCAGCAACCGCAACACGATGCAAAATAAATTGCACGAGCTACTGATACTTGTACCATGCACGGTACACGGTACCAAAATATACCCCTGAAAGTGTGCAATTTGGTGCTATTCTAGGAAATTTGTTTGGGGAAGCCTAGCTACGCGTGTCGCACGTTGCATGGTCGTCGATCAGAGGCATGCAAAAGCACCTATCTAGGGGAATTACTTTACGTTCTAGTAGCAAGATCGATTTTCCGGTCTAGCACGGCAGTACGCCTGCATGCATACACTCCATGTACCAAAAATGTATCAACCTAGGCGTTGCTCAGTAGCTTTTGGCGGCACATGTAAAAAGTACTCGAGTTCAGATTCTTGGAACTTTGCGTATTGTTCAAAACTTATAACGAAAACTAAATTATAAATGGGTAAAAGGCTAGGCGTTTCTCAGTAGCTTTTGGCGCCACGTGGCAAAAGTATTCGAGTTCAGATTTCTGGGACTTAGCGTATTTTTCAAACCTGATAATGAAAATTGAAGTACAAATGGGGCATAAGCTAGGCGTTGCCCAGTAACTTTTTTCGCCACATGGAGGAAGTAGTCGAGCTCCAATTTCTGGGACGTAGCGTATTTTTCAATCATAATAAACCAAATCAAACATAAAAATCATGAAACTTACACCACGTCCCTAGGTTGTGCACAAAACGTAACGATAAAGTGCCGGCGAGGTTAGAGGTGCACCAAAATTGTGTACCGATTAGGAAAAGTACTCTATGTTGCTATGACTTGGGTAAAAAGTGTTGATTAACTGCTGGTTACGATAGACAGTTGCTTATCGTACACATCGCAAACGAACACCCCTTAGTGAGCAGTAGCAGAAGTCGATGGAACAAAGCGAATGCATTACAAACTGATCAAGTAAAATAAGGAACGCTACGTACTAGGACTTCTTTCCAAGAATGGTGTCCGCGACGGGAGGGCAAGCGTCCTTCCCAGGTTTCCCTAGTAAACCTTGTATGGTAAACATACCCAAGCGTGTCCGTAAGCACGCAACGATAGTCACGAACGAGCACATACCTAGGGAAAGTACTCTACGTACTAGGACTTCTGTCCAAGAATGGTGTCCGCGACGGTCGGGCACTGTGACGCAATTACCAAATCCTAGAATCGTACAAGCAGTGTGTACAAACATAAACATTAACGCGTTCGCTCGGGCTGCGCCGTCCGTGTTGAACACAAATGCGGGTGATTATATGAGTGGATGGACAAAAACATGCGTGGCGAAGACAATTTTCTGCACGATGTGCACATAGCTCATTTCGTCGTCCCGGGCGAATGGAAAAACACAAAAATCTCGAGTATCTTTCTAGGTTTCTGTTATAAAAGGGCAGGCCAAAAGGTGACCGGTTGAGATGAGCATTTTAAGCATGCAAGCACTTAATTGCAACTTTTCCTACAAAAACTAGGTACGTACACGTAGATTGTATCAACATGGACATCCATGATTGCGTACGCCCGGGCTGCGCCCTCCGTGTTGTACTTTCCCTGATTGGTACACAATTTTGGTGCAAGTGTACCAACATCGACATCTATGAACGCGTACGCTCGAGCTGCACCCTCCGTCTTGTACTTTCCCTGATCGGTACACAGTTTTGGTGCACGGCTATCCCGAAAGGCAACTTGTACCAACATCGACATCCATGAACGCGTACGTAGCGTACTTTCCCTGATCGGTACACAATGTTGGTGCACGGCATAGGAAATGGGCTTAAAATGGTCAAACTCAATCCATTTCCACTAAAGATAGTCAATAACAGCTGTGCCGATGAAGTAGGGCACGATGCAAGTCAATGTTATTTAATGAATTACATGTTCACCATACATTTCAGTACAAAATTGCTCGGTCAGACCTACAAAGTGCTATATCTCGAATACTAAACGTCGCAGATGGGTGTCGTAGAACAATTTTAAGTTCGTCTAACGATTCTACATCCGATTCTGGATAGTGGTTTTTCGACCACTTTTCAACATTTTGTGACACCCCGAACCTAGGGGCAGCTCCCTAGCTGTTTTCAAAAATGTGCACCGAACGGGCCAGAGAGCTCGAGTAGTCGAAAATTTTTTTTTTTGCTAAAACCCCTCAAAACGTGTCAGGAACGCACCCTAGATGATGAAAAGTGCAACCAGAACGTCAATCGACAACATGCCCGGGGGTACAAATTTGCTCTACGCGTCCCTAGGTAGGGTACTTTTTCATACAAACATCAAAGTGTACGGTGCACAAAGTGCGCGGAACAAAAATTGCTCGGTCAGACCTAGGACGGGCCATATCTCGAATACTAAACGTCGCAGATGGGTGTCGTAGAACAATTTTAAGTTCGTCTAACGATTCTACATCCGATTCTGGATAGTGGTTTTTCGACCACTTTTCAACATTTTGTGACACCCCGAACCTAGGGGCAGCTCCCTAGCTTTTTTCAAAAATGTGCACCGAACGGGCCAGAGAGCTCGAGTAGTCGAAAAATTTTTTTTTGCTAAAACCCCTAAAAACGTGTCAGGAACGCACCCTAGATGATGAAAAGTGCAACCAGAATGTCAATCGACAACATTCCCGGGGGTACAAATTTGCTCTACGCGTCCCTAGGTAGGGTACTTTTTCATACAAACATCAAAGTGTACGGTGCACACAGTGCGCGGAACAAAAATTGCTCGGTCAGACCTAGGACGGGCCATATCTCGAATACTAAACGTCGCAGATGGGTGTCGTAGAACAATTTTAAGTTCGTCTAACGATTCTACATCCGATTCTGGATAGTGGTTTTTCGACCACTTTTCAACATTTTGTGACACCCCGAACCTAGGGGCAGCTCCCTAGCTTTTTTCAAAAATGTGCACCGAACGGGCCAGAGAGCTCGAGTAGTCGAAAATTTTTTTTTTGCTAAAACCCCTTAAAACGTGTCAGGAACGCACCCTAGATGATGAAAAGTGCAACCAGAACGTCAATCGACAACATGCCCGGGGGTACAAATTTGCTCTACGCGTCCCTAGGTAGGGTACTTTTTCATACAAACATCAAAGTGTACGGTGCACAAAGTGCGCGGAACAAAAATTGCTCGGTCAGACCTAGGACGGGCCATATCTCGAATACTAAACGTCGCAGATGGGTGTCGTAGAACAATTTTAAGTTCGTCTAACGATTCTACATCCGATTCTGGATAGTGGTTTTTCGACCACTTTTCAACATTTTGTGACACCCCGAACCTAGGGGCAGCTCCCTAGCTTTTTTCAAAAATGTGCACCGAACGGGCCAGAGAGCTCGAGTAGTCGAAAATTTTTTTTTTGCTAAAACCCCTCAAAACGTGTCAGGAACGCACCCTAGATGATGAAAAGTGCAACCAGAACGTCAATCGACAACATGCCCGGGGGTACAAATTTGCTCTACGCGTCCCTAGGTAGGGTACTTTTTCATACAAACATCAAAGTGTACGGTGCACAAAGTGCGCGGAACAAAAATTGCTCGGTCAGACCTAGGACGGGCCATATCTCGAATACTAAACGTCGCAGATGGGTGTCGTAGAACAATTTTAAGTTCGTCTAACGATTCTACATCCGATTCTGGATAGTGGTTTTTCGACCACTTTTCAACATTTTGTGACACCCCGAACCTAGGGGCAGCTCCCTAGCTTTTTTCAAAAATGTGCACGGAACGGGCCAGAGAGCTCGAGTAGTCGAAAAATTTTTTTTTGCTAAAACCCCTCAAAACGTGTCAGGAACGCACCCTAGATGATGAAAAGTGAAACCAGAACGTGAAACGACAACTTTGTTGGGGGTACCCTTTTTACTCTACGGGCCACTAGCTTAGGCGCGCCAACAGCGCTTTCCTCTCGGGTTCCCATTTTTTGCCCTCCTGGGATTATGATCATTTACTCATTGCCTACTATAGGGAAGGTACCTTGCTCCGAGGTCAAAAATGAAGATTTCACCAAATCGTAGTTTTAACCTCTATTTAGTCGTAGGAGCATGGTTTGCAGTGTCCGTGGGTCATATAAGCCCCCGTTTGGGTCATACGTCCCCTCCCCGATGAAAATCGTCATATGACTATAGGCCGAACTTATGAAGCAAAAGTGGTGTCTGGTGGGTTCTGCCGATGATCTTAACCTATGATTTTGAGTTTCCACTCTTTCAAAACGTTTCCTGGAGCAGTACATCACGGGTCTACGGACCCAAAGACTTCGTTGCGATGGTTTCAAGCATAAAAGTTGTAACAGTTAAGGGTTTTTAATACGCGTATATTAAATCATTGCTTGAAACTAAGCTTCGTTGTCTTTAAACTCTGCAAGACCAATCGAACTTCTTAGGGAAACTCGAAGCATTCACGCTAAGCTGGTGGTGCAGGGCACATAGCGTGATGAAACCGGGTTTCCCTAACCAATGTGGCATATTTTTTCCCTGAGAGTGAAGCTCAGACCCACGTAGGGGAGAGCGAAGTGGAACTTTAATGTTCAATGCAGCAAATGTTCGCCATGCGGATAAACAAGTTGGAATAGTTCAATGTAGTGTAATGCAAACACGAATCGCAAATAACGATACGGGACCCAGAAGCAATTCTGCGGATCCCTCGGGGAGTGGTGAGTTGATATAAATTAGAGGTGAAAGTCCAAGTTGTTCGAGCTCCGGCTCGGCAGCCGATACGAGGTTCCTGTTGAGCTTGTTTGTACATCGCGCAGAGGCGCCGTTCGGTTCTAGCAATGATTC
>NW_026054490.1:0-5000 GCF_943734685.1 Anopheles coluzzii | reverse complement strand
AAGTCGATGGAACAAAGCGAATGCATTACAAACTGATCAAGTAAAATAAGGAACGCTACGTACTAGGACTTCTTTCCAAGAATGGTGTCCGCGACGGGAGGGCAAGCGTCCTTCCCAGGTTTCCCTAGTAAACCTTGTATGGTAAACATACCCAAGCGTGTCCGTAAGCACGCAACGATAGTCACGAACGAGCACATACCTAGGGAAAGTACTCTACGTACTAGGACTTCTGTCCAAGAATGGTGTCCGCGACGGTCGGGCACTGTGACGCAATTACCAAATCCTAGAATCGTACAAGCAGTGTGTACAAACATAAACATTAACGCGTTCGCTCGGGCTGCGCCGTCCGTGTTGAACACAAATGCGGGTGATTATATGAGTGGATGGACAAAAACATGCGTGGCGAAGACAATTTTTCTGCACGATGTGCACATAGCTCATTTCGTCGTCCCGGGCGAATGGAAAAACACAAAAATCTCGAGTATCTTTCTAGGTTTCTGTTATAAAAGGGCAAGCCAAAAGGTGACCGGTTGAGATGAGCATTTTAAGCATACAAGCACTTAATTGCAACTTTTCCTACAAAAACTAGGTACGTACACGTAGATTGTATCAACATGGACATCCATGATTGCGTACGCCCGGGCTGCGCCCTCCGTGTTGTACTTTCCCTGATTGGTACACAATTTTGGTGCAAGTGTACCAACATCGACATCTATGAACGCGTACGCTCGAGCTGCACCCTCCGTCTTGTACTTCCCTGATCGGTACACAGTTTTGGTGCACGGCTATCCCGAAAGGCAACTTGTACCAACATCGACATCCATGAACGCGTACGTAGCGTACTTTCCCTGATCGGTACACATGTTGGTGCACGGCATAGGAAATGGGCTTAAAATGGTCAAACTCAATCCATTTCCACTAAAGATAGTCAATAACAGCTGTGCCGATGAAGTAGGGCACGATGCAAGTCAATGTCAATGTTTTTTAATGAATTACCATGTTCACCATACATTTCAGTACAAAATTGCTCGGTCAGACCTACAAAGTGCTATATCTCGAAATACTAAACGTCGCAGATGGGTGTCGTAGAACAATTTTAAGTTCGTCTAACGATTCTACATCCGATTCTGGATAGTGGTTTTTCGACCACTTTTCAACATTTTGTGACACCCCGAACCTAGGGGCAGCTCCCTAGCTTTTTTTCAAAAATGTGCACCGAACGGGCCAGAGAGCTCGAGTAGTCGAAAATTTTTTTTTTTGCTAAAACCCCTCAAAACGTGTCAGGAACGCACCCTAGATGATGAAAAGTGCAAACCAGAATGTCAATCGGACAACATGCCCGGGGGTACAAATTTGCTCTACGCGTCCCTAGGTAGGGTACTTTTTCATACAAACATCAAAGTGTACGGTGCACACAGTGCGCGGAACAAAAATTGCTCGGTCAGACCTAGGGACGGGCATATCTGCGAATACTAAACGTCGCAGATGGGTGTCGTAGAACAATTTTAAGTTCGTCTAACGATTCTACATCCGATTCTGGATAGTGGTTTTTCGACCACTTTTCAACATTTTGTGACACCCCGAACCTAGGGGCAGCTCCCTAGCTTTTTTCAAAAATGTGCACCGAACGGGCCAGAGAGCTCGAGTAGTCGAAAATTTTTTTTTTGCTAAAACCCCTCAAAACGTGTCAGGAACGCACCTAGATGATGAAAGTGCAACCAGACGTCAATCGACAACATGCCCGGGGGTACAAATTTGCTCTACGCGTCCCCTAGTAGGGTACTTTTTCATACAAACATCAAAGTGTACGGTGCACAAAGTGCGCGGAACAAAAATTGCTCGGTCAGACCTAGGACGGGCCATATCTCGAATACTAAACGTCGCAGATGGGTGTCGTAGAACAATTTTAAGTTCGTCTAACGATTCTACATCCGATTCTGGATAGTGGTTTTTTCGACCACTTTTCAACATTTTTGTGACACCCCGAACCTAGGGGCAGCTCCCTAGCTTTTTTCAAAAAATGTGCACCGAACGGGCCAGAGAGCTCGAGTAGTCGAAAAATTTTTTTTTGCTAAAACCCCTAAAAACGTGTCAGGAACGCACCCTAGATGATGAAAAGTGCAACCAGAATGTCAATCGACAACATTCCGGGGGTACAAATTTGCTCTACGCGTCCCTAGGTAGGGTACTTTTTTCATACAAACATCAAAGTGTACGGTGCACACAGTGCGCGGAACTAAAATTGCTCGGTCAGGACCTAGGACGGGCCATATCTCGAATACTAAACGTCGCAGATGGGGGTGTCGTAGAACAATTTTAAGTTCGTCTAACGATTCTACATCCGATTCTGGATAGTGGTTTTTCGACACTATTTCAACATTTTGTTGACACCCGAACCTAGGGGCAGCTCCCTAGCTTTTTTCAAAAATGTGCACCGAACGGGCCAGAGAGCTCGAGTAGTCGAAAATTTTTTTTTTGCTAAAACCCCTCAAAACGTGTCAGGACCGCACCCTAGATGATATGAAAAGTGCAACCAGAACGTCAATCGACAACATGCCGGGGGTACAAATTTGCTCTACGGCGTCCCTAGGTAGGGTACTTTTTCATACAAACATCAAAGTGTACGGTGCACAAAGTGCGCGGAACAAAAATTGCTCGGTCAGACCTAGGACGGGCCATATCTCGAATACTTAAACGTCGCAGATGGGTGTCGTAGAACAATTTAAGTTCGTCTAACGATTCTACATCCGATTCTGGATAGTGGTTTTTTCGACCACCTTTTCAACATTTTGTGACACCCCCGAACCTAGGGGCAGCTCCCTAGCTTTTTTCAAAAATGTGCACGGAACGGCCAGAGAGCTCGAGTAGTCGAAAATTTTTTTTTGCTAAAACCCCTCAAAACGTGTCAGGAACGCACCCTAGATGATGAAAAGTGAAACCAGAACGTGAAACGACAACTTTGTTGGGGGTACCCTTTTTACTCTACGGGCCCACTAGCTTAGGCGCGCCAACAAGCGCTTTCCTCTGCGGTTCCCATTTTTTGCCCTCCTGGGATTATGATCATTTACTCATTGCCTACTATAGGAAGGGTACCTTGCTCCGAGGTCAAAAATGAAGATTTCACCAAAATCGTAGTTTTAACCTCTATTTAGTCGTAGGAGCATGGTTTGCAGTGTCGCGGGTCATATAAGCCCCCGTTTGGGTCATACGTCCCCTCCCCGATGAAGAATCGTCATATGACTATAGGCCGAACTTATGAAGCAAAAGTGGTGTCTGGTGGGGTTCTGCGATGATCTTAACCTATGATTTTGAGTTTCCACTCTTTCAAAACGTTCCTGGAGCAGTACATCACGGGTCTACGGACCCAAAGACTTCGTTGCGATGGTTTCAAGCATAAAAGTTGTAAACAGTTAAGGGTTTTTAATACGCGTATATTAAATCATTGCTTGAAACTAAGCTTCGTTGTCTTTAAACTCTCAAGAACCAATCGAACTTCTTAGGGAAACTCGAAGCATTCACGCTAAGCTGGTGGTGCAGGGCACATAGCGTGATGAAACCGGGTTTCCCTAACCAATGTGGGCATATTTTTTCCCTGAGAGTGAAGCTCAGACCCACGTAGGGGGAGAGTCAATGCAGCAAATGTTCGCCATGCGGATAAACAAGTTGGAATAGTTCAATGTAGTGTAATGCAAACACGAATCGCAAATAACGATACGGGACCCAGAAGCAATTCTGCGGATCCCTCGGGGAGTGGTGAGTTGATATAAATTAGAGGTGAAAGTCCAAGTTGTTCGAGCTCCGGCTCGGCAGCCGATACGAGGTTCCTGTTGAGCTTGTTTGTACATCGCGCAGAGGCGCCGTTCGGTTCTAGCAATGATTCCCGCCACCATGTTCCATGCGTGCAGAGATCCGTTAGAGCTCGTTCAATGTGTCCCGCCGTGATTACGAAAAAGTCCAACAGTTGACTTAGTTGGGTGTGCGTCAAGTAATCGCGCAGAGATGCCGATCGGTTTCCTAGCAATGTTTCCCGTCACAAGGTGGTATTGGCACCTGTGCAGAGTGGCCGTTAGCAATGTCTCCCGTATCACGGTGGTGTACCATCACTAGTGCAGAGTGACCGCTAGCAATGTCTCCCGTCACAAGGTGGTAGCCCAGAAGTGCAGAGAAGCCGCTGTAGCAAAGTCTCCCGTATCACGTTGGAGTTCTTTCCACTAGTGCAGAGAGATCGCTGAACCGTTCAATGTGTCCCGTCGTGGTGTGCTTGTACCGAGCACGTAGGATACACCTTGCTTTGTTGGTTTGGGATAGGAGTGGTCGCGCAACTGCCTCCACGCCGCAGAGTGCCAGTTCGGATTGAAGGTCAACTTTAGCCGTTCAATGCATCAGTCGGTGGGTGTTCAGATGGCATCACAACTTCCCCTAGGTGCTCAAGTTGGCTGGGTTGTAAAACATGTACACATGCGCAGAGTATCGTGCGTACTAGCAAAGTCTCCCGT
Organism: Anopheles coluzzii; assembly: GCF_943734685.1. Classification (NCBI taxonomy): domain Eukaryota; kingdom Metazoa; phylum Arthropoda; class Insecta; order Diptera; family Culicidae; genus Anopheles; species Anopheles coluzzii. Next base: position 504 of record NW_026054490.1, on the reverse strand, counting down.
CACGGTGGTTACGAATGAGTTCCATGCAGTGCAGAGCGATCGTTAGTGCGTGCAATGTACCAGTCGATGTGTCGTACCGGCATACAACCCCGCTTAGAGGCCCGTCGCTCGAAGAGGACAAGAAAGAGTGCGCAGAGTGCCGTACCGGCATAGCAATGTCTCCAGACATACGTTGGGACACCCCGACGCAGTGCAGAGAGATCCGCTAGCCGTGTGCAATGCATCCGACGTTGCCTGCTTGTGCAGTCTATCGAGTGGCGCCAACGGACGCTCTGGCGTCGCAGAACAAATCTCGGTGGTCACGGGGGACTTGCGCCTCGCGTGATCAAGAGTGTAGTTCGTGTTCAAGCAATTGACTCGAATTCTGGTTGATCCTACCAGTGATATACGCTCGTCTCAAAGGTTAAGCCATGCATGTCTAAGTACAAGCTTCCTAGAAAGTGAAACCGCATAAGGCTCAGTATAACAGCTATAATTTACAAGATCCTCATCCAAACAGTTACT
>NW_026054489.1:25000-30000 GCF_943734685.1 Anopheles coluzzii | reverse complement strand
TTTATTGTGGCTAGAACATTAATTATCCACCAAATGGCACCAACGCTTGGCGAAAGTCTCGAAACACTCCTATCCCGACGCACCAGCAACCGCAACACGATGCAAAATAAATTGCACGAGCTACTGATACTTGTACCATGCACGGTACACGGTACCAAAATATACCCCTGAAAGTGTGCAATTTGGTGCTATTCTAGGAAATTTGTTTGGGGAAGCCTAGCTACGCGTGTCGCACGTTGCATGGTCGTCGATCAGAGGCATGCAAAAGCACCTATCTAGGGGAATTACTTTACGTTCTAGTAGCAAGATCGATTTTCCGTCTAGCACGGCAGTACGCCTGCATGCATACACTCCATGTACCAAAAATGTATCAACCTAGGCGTTGCTCAGTAGCTTTTGGCGGCACATGTAAAAAGTACTCGAGTTCAGATTCTTGGAACTTTGCGTATTGTTCAAAACTTATAACGAAAACTAAATTATAAATGGGTAAAAGGCTAGGCGTTTCTCAGTAGCTTTTGGCGCCACGTGGCAAAAGTATTCGAGTTCAGATTTCTGGGACTTAGCGTATTTTTCAAACCTGATAATGAAAATTGAAGTACAAATGGGGCATAAGCTAGGCGTTGCCCAGTAACTTTTTTCGCCACATGGAGGAAGTAGTCGAGCTCCAATTTCTGGGACGTAGCGTATTTTTCAATCATAATAAACCAAATCAAACATAAAAATCATGAAACTTACACCACGTCCCTAGGTTGTGCACAAAACGTAACGATAAAGTGCCGGCGAGGTTAGAGGTGCACCAAAATTGTGTACCGATTAGGAAAAGTACTCTATGTTGCTATGACTTGGGTAAAAAGTGTTGATTAACTGCTGGTTACGATAGACAGTTGCTTATCGTACACATCGCAAACGAACACCCCTTAGTGAGCAGTAGCAGAAGTCGATGGAACAAAGCGAATGCATTACAAACTGATCAAGTAAAATAAGGAACGCTACGTACTAGGACTTCTTTCCAAGAATGGTGTCCGCGACGGGAGGGCAAGCGTCCTTCCCAGGTTTCCCTAGTAAACCTTGTATGGTAAACATACCAAAGCGTGTCCGTAAGCACGCAACGATAGTCACGAACGAGCACATACCTAGGGAAAGTACTCTACGTACTAGGACTTCTGTCCAAGAATGGTGTCCGCGACGGTCGGGCACTGTGACGCAATTACCAAATCCTAGAATCGTACAAGCAGTGTGTACAAACATAAACATTAACGCGTTCGCTCGGGCTGCGCCGTCCGTGTTGAACACAAATGCGGGTGATTATATGAGTGGATGGACAAAAACATGCGTGGCGAAGACAATTTTCTGCACGATGTGCACATAGCTCATTTCGTCGTCCCGGGCGAATGGAAAAACACAAAAATCTCGAGTATCTTTCTAGGTTTCTGTTATAAAAGGGCAGGCCAAAAGGTGACCGGTTGAGATGAGCATTTTAAGCATGCAAGCACTTAATTGCAACTTTTCCTACAAAAACTAGGTACGTACACGTAGATTGTATCAACATGGACATCCATGATTGCGTACGCCCGGGCTGCGCCCTCCGTGTTGTACTTTCCCTGATTGGTACACCAATTTTGGTGCAAGTGTACCAACATCGACATCTATGAACGCGTACGCTCGAGCTGCACCCTCCGTCTTGTACTTTCCCTGATCGGTACACAGTTTTGGTGCACGGCTATCCCGAAAGGCAACTTGTACCAACATCGACATCCATGAACGCGTACGTAGCGTACTTTCCCTGATCGGTACACAATGTTGGTGCACGGCATAGGAAATGGGCTTAAAATGGTCAAACTCAATCCATTTCCACTAAAGATAGTCAATAACAGCTGTGCCGATGAAGTAGGGCACGATGCAAGTCAATGTTATTTAATGAATTACATGTTCACCATACATTTCAGTACAAAATTGCTCGGTCAGACCTACAAAGTGCTATATCTCGAATACTAAACGTCGCAGATGGGTGTCGTAGAACAATTTTAAGTTCGTCTAACGATTCTACATCCGATTCTGGATAGTGGTTTTTCGACCACTTTTTCAACATTTTGTGACACCCCGAACCTAGGGGCAGCTCCCTAGCTTTTTTCAAAAATGTGCACCGAACGGGCCAGAGAGCTCGAGTAGTCGAAAATTTTTTTTTTTGCTAAAACCCCTCAAAACGTGTCAGGAACGCACCCTAGATGATGAAAAGTGCAACCAGAATGTCAATCGACAACATGCCCGGGGTACAAATTTTGCTCTACGCGTCCCTAGGTAGGGTACTTTTTCATACAAACATCAAAGTGTACGGTGCACACAGTGCGCGGAACAAAAATTGCTCGGTCAGACCTAGGACGGGCCATATCTCGAATACTAAACGTCGCAGATGGGTGTCGTAGAACAATTTTAAGTTCGTCTAACGATTCTACATCCGATTCTGGATAGTGGTTTTTCGACCACTTTTCAACATTTTGTGACACCCCGAACCTAGGGGCAGCTCCCTAGCTTTTTTCAAAAATTGTGCACCGAACGGGCCAGAGAGCTCGAGTAGTCGAAAATTTTTTTTTTGCTAAAACCCCTCAAAACGTGTCAGGAACGCACCCTAGATGATGAAAAGTGCAACCAGAACGTCAATCGACAACATGCCCGGGGTACAAATTTGCTCTACGCGTCCCTAGGTAGGGTACTTTTTCATACAAACATCAAAGTGTACGGTGCACACAGTGCGCGGAACAAAAATTGCTCGGTCAGACCTAGGACGGGCCATATCTCGAATACTAAACGTCGCAGATGGGTGTCGTAGAACAATTTTAAGTTCGTCTAACGATTCTACATCCGATTCTGGATAGTGGTTTTTCGACCACTTTTCAACATTTTGTGACACCCCGAACCTAGGGGCAGCTCCCTAGCTTTTTTCAAAAATGTGCACCGAACGGGCCAGAGAGCTCGAGTAGTCGAAAATTTTTTTTTTGCTAAAACCCCTCAAAACGTGTCAGGAACGCACCCTAGATGATGAAAAGTGCAACCAGAACGTCAATCGACAACATGCCCGGGGGTACAAATTTGCTCTACGCGTCCCTAGGTAGGGTACTTTTTCATACAAACATCAAAGTGTACGGTGCACAAAGTGCGCGGAACAAAAATTGCTCGGTCAGACCTAGGACGGGCCATATCTCGAATACTAAACGTCAGCAGATGGGTGTCGTAGAACAATTTTAAGTTCGTCTAACGATTCTACATCCGATTCTGGATAGTGGTTTTTCGACCACTTTTCAACATTTTGTGACACCCCGAACCTAGGGGCAGCTCCCTAGCTTTTTTCAAAAATGTGCACCGAACGGGCCAGAGAGCTCGAGTAGTCGAAAAATTTTTTTTTGCTAAAACCCCTCAAAACGTGTCAGGAACGCACCCTAGATGATGAAAAGTGAAACCAGAACGTGAAACGACAACTTTGTTGGGGGTACCCTTTTTACTCTACGGGCCACTAGCTTAGGCGCGCCAACAGCGCTTTCCTCTCGGGTTCCCATTTTTTGCCCTCCTGGGATTATGATCATTTACTCATTGCCTACTATAGGGAAGGTACCTTGCTCCGAGGTCAAAAATGAAGATTTCACCAAATCGTAGTTTTAACCTCTATTTAGTCGTAGGAGCATGGTTTGCAGTGTCCGTGGGTCATATAAGCCCCCGTTTGGGTCATACGTCCCCTCCCCGATGAAAATCGTCATATGACTATAGGCCGAACTTATGAAGCAAAAGTGGTGTCTGGTGGGTTCTGCCGATGATCTTAACCTATGATTTTGAGTTTCCACTCTTTCAAAACGTTTCCTGGAGCAGTACATCACGGGTCTACGGACCCAAAGACTTCGTTGCGATGGTTTCAAGCATAAAAGTTGTAACAGTTAAGGGTTTTTAATACGCGTATATTAAATCATTGCTTGAAACTAAGCTTCGTTGTCTTTAAACTCTGCAAGACCAATCGAACTTCTTAGGGAAACTCGAAGCATTCACGCTAAGCTGGTGGTGCAGGGCACATAGCGTGATGAAACCGGGTTTCCCTAACCAATGTGGCATATTTTTTCCCTGAGAGTGAAGCTCAGACCCACGTAGGGGAGAGCGAAGTGGAACTTTAATGTTCAATGCAGCAAATGTTCGCCATGCGGATAAACAAGTTGGAATAGTTCAATGTAGTGTAATGCAAACACGAATCGCAAATAACGATACGGGACCCAGAAGCAATTCTGCGGATCCCTCGGGGAGTGGTGAGTTGATATAAATTAGAGGTGAAAGTCCAAGTTGTTCGAGCTCCGGCTCGGCAGCCGATACGAGGTTCCTGTTGAGCTTGTTTGTACATCGCGCAGAGGCGCCGTTCGGTTCTAGCAATGATTCCCGCCACCATGTTCCATGCGTGCAGAGATCCGTTAGAGCTCGTTCAATGTGTCCCGCCGTGATTACGAAAAAGTCCAACAGTTGACTTAGTTGGGTGTGCGTCAAGTAATCGCGCAGAGATGCCGATCGGTTCCTAGCAATGTTTCCCGTCACAAGGTGGTATTGGCACCTGTGCAGAGTGGCCGTTAGCAATGTCTCCCGTATCACGGTGGTGTACCATCACTAGTGCAGAGTGACCGCTAGCAATGTCTCCCGTCACAAGGTGGTAGCCCAGAAGTGCAGAGAAGCCGCTGTAGCAAAGTCTCCCGTATCACGTTGGAGTTCTTCCACTAGTGCAGAGAGATCGCTGAACCGTTCAATGTGTCCCGTCGTGGTGTGCTTGTACCGAGCACGTAGGATACACCTTGCTTTGTTGGTTTGGGATAGGAGTGGTCGCGCAACTGCCTCCACGCCGCAGAGTGCCAGTTCGGATTGAAGGTCAACTTTAGCCGTTCAATGCATCAGTCGGTGGGTGTTCAGATGGCATCACAACTTCCCCTAGGTGCTCAAGTTGGCTGGGTTGTAAAACATGTACACATGCGCAGAGTATC
>NW_026054489.1:12500-15000 GCF_943734685.1 Anopheles coluzzii | reverse complement strand
GTACGTACACGTAGATTGTATCAACATGGACATCCATGATTGCGTACGCCCGGGCTGCGCCCTCCGTGTTGTACTTTCCCTGATTGGTACACAATTTTGGTGCAAGTGTACCAACATCGACATCTATGAACGCGTACGCTCGAGCTGCACCCTCCGTCTTGTACTTTCCCTGATCGGTACACAGTTTTGGTGCACGGCTATCCCGAAAGGCAACTTGTACCAACATCGACATCCATGAACGCGTACGTAGCGTACTTTCCCTGATCGGTACACAATGTTGGTGCACGGCATAGGAAATGGGCTTAAAATGGTCAAACTCAATCCATTTCCACTAAAGATAGTCAATAACAGCTGTGCCGATGAAGTAGGGCACGATGCAAGTCAATGTTATTTAATGAATTACATGTTCACCATACATTTCAGTACAAAATTGCTCGGTCAGACCTACAAAGTGCTATATCTCGAATACTAAACGTCGCAGATGGGTGTCGTAGAACAATTTTAAGTTCGTCTAACGATTCTACATCCGATTCTGGATAGTGGTTTTTCGACCACTTTTCAACATTTTGTGACACCCCGAACCTAGGGGCAGCTCCCTAGCTTTTTTCAAAAATGTGCACCGAACGGGCCAGAGAGCTCGAGTAGTCGAAAATTTTTTTTTTTGCTAAAACCCCTCAAAACGTGTCAGGAACGCACCCTAGATGATGAAAAGTGCAACCAGAATGTCAATCGACAACATGCCCGGGGGTACAAATTTGCTCTACGCGTCCCTAGGTAGGGTACTTTTTCATACAAACATCAAAGTGTACGGTGCACACAGTGCGCGGAACAAAAATTGCTCGGTCAGACCTAGGACGGGCCATATCTCGAATACTAAACGTCGCAGATGGGTGTCGTAGAACAATTTTAAGTTCGTCTAACGATTCTACATCCGATTCTGGATAGTGGTTTTTCGACCACTTTTCAACATTTTGTGACACCCCGAACCTAGGGGCAGCTCCCTAGCTTTTTTCAAAAATGTGCACCGAACGGGCCAGAGAGCTCGAGTAGTCGAAAATTTTTTTTTTGCTAAAACCCCTCAAAACGTGTCAGGAACGCACCCTAGATGATGAAAAGTGCAACCAGAATGTCAATCGACAACATGCCCGGGGGTACAAATTTGCTCTACGCGTCCCTAGGTAGGGTACTTTTTCATACAAACATCAAAGTGTACGGTGCACACAGTGCGCGGAACAAAAATTGCTCGGTCAGACCTAGGACGGGCCATATCTCGAATACTAAACGTCGCAGATGGGTGTCGTAGAACAATTTTAAGTTCGTCTAACGATTCTACATCCGATTCTGGATAGTGGTTTTTCGACCACTTTTCAACATTTTGTGACACCCCGAACCTAGGGGCAGCTCCCTAGCTTTTTTCAAAAATGTGCACCGAACGGGCCAGAGAGCTCGAGTAGTCGAAAATTTTTTTTTTGCTAAAACCCCTCAAAACGTGTCAGGAACGCACCCTAGATGATGAAAAGTGCAACCAGAACGTCAATCGACAACATGCCCGGGGGTACAAATTTGCTCTACGCGTCCCTAGGTAGGGTACTTTTTCATACAAACATCAAAGTGTACGGTGCACACAGTGCGCGGAACAAAAAATGCTCGGTCAGACCTAGGACGGGCCATATCTCGATACTAAACGTCGCAGATGGGTGTCGTAGAACAATTTTAAGTTCGTCTAACGATTCTACAGCCCGATTCTGGATAGTGGTTTTTCGACCACTTTTCAACATTTTGTGACACCCCGAACCTAGGGGCAGCTCCCTAGCTTTTTTCAAAAATGTGCACCGAACGGGCCAGAGAGCTCGAGTAGTCGAAAATTTTTTTTTTGCTAAAACCCCTCAAAACGTGTCAGGAACGCACCCTAGATGATGAAAAGTGCAAACCAGAACGTCAATCGACAACATGCCCGGGGGTACAAATTTGCTCTACGCGTCCCTAGGTAGGTTACTTTTTCATACAAACATCAAAGTGTACGGTGCACAAAGTGCGCGGAACAAAAATTGCTCGGTCATGACCTAGGACGGGCCCATATCTCGAATACTAAACGTCGCAGATGGGTGTCGTAGAACAATTTTAAGTTCGTCTAACGATTCTACATCCGATTCTGGATAGTGGTTTTTCGACCACTTTTCAACATTTTGTGACACCCCGAACCTAGGGGCAGCTCCCTAGCTTTTTTCAAAAATGTGCACCGAACGGGCCAGAGAGCTCGAGTAGTCGAAAATTTTTTTTTGCTAAAACCCCTCAAAAACGTGTCAGGAACGCACCCTAGATGATGAAAAGTGCAACCAGAACGTCAATCGACAACATGCCCGGGGGTACAAATTTGCTCTACGCGTCCCTAGGTAGGGTACTTTTTCATACAAACATCAAAGTGTACGGTGCACAAAGTGCGCGGAACAAAAATTGCTCGGTCAGACCTAGGACGGGCCATATCTCGAATACTAAACGT
>NW_026054489.1:0-2500 GCF_943734685.1 Anopheles coluzzii | reverse complement strand
CGCGAAAAAAACGCTAAGTCCCAAATCTTGAACTCGAGAGGAGAGCGCTGATGACAACCTTTTGGACTGGAGCTCCCTAGAATTCGGCTTTTTCCTACTTTAAAGGGATGCACTGTTGTATGTATTGTTTATTCACGATCTGGTCGTTGGATTGGATCGTGGAAAAAAAACGCTAAGTCCCAGATCCTGAACTCGACAGGAAAGCGCTGATGGCAAACATTCTGACTGGAAGTTCCTAGAAATCGGCTTTTTCCTTATTGGCATTATGTGGCACGTTTATTGTGGCTAGAACATTAATTATCCACCAAATGGCACCAACGCTTGGCGGTAAGTCTCGAAAACACTCCTATCCCGACGCACCAGCAACCGCAACACGATGCAAAATAAATTGCACGAGCTACTGATACTTGTACCATGCACGGTACACGGTACCAAAATATACCCTGAAAGTGTGCAATTTGGTGCTATTCTAGGAAATTTGTTTGGGGAAGCCTAGCTACGCGTGTCGCACGTTGCATGGTCGTCGATCAGAGGCATGCAAAAGCACCTATCTAGGGGATTACTTTACGTTCTAGTAGCAAGATCGATTTTCCGGTCTAGCACGGCAGTACGCCTGCATGCATACACTCCATGTACCAAAAATGTATCAACCTAGGCGTTGCTCAGTAGCTTTTGGCGGCACATGTAAAAAGTACTCGAGTTCAGATTCTTGGAACTTTGCGTATTGTTCAAAACTTATAACGAAAACTAAATTATAAATGGGTAAAAGGCTAGGCGTTTCTCAGTAGCTTTTGGCGCCACGTGGCAAAAGTATTCGAGTTCAGATTTCTGGGACTTAGCGTATTTTTCAAACCTGATAATGAAAATTGAAGTACAAATGGGGCATAAGCTAGGCGTTGCCCAGTAACTTTTTTCGCCACATGGAGGAAGTAGTCGAGCTCCAATTTCTGGGACGTAGCGTATTTTTCAATCATAATAAACCAAATCAAACATAAAAATCATGAAACTTACACCACGTCCCTAGGTTGTGCACAAAACGTAACGATAAAAGTGCCGTGCGAGGTTAGAGGTGCACCAAAATTGTGTACCGATTAGGAAAAGTACTCTATGTTGCTATGACTTGGGTAAAAAGTGTTGATTAACTGCTGGTTACGATAGACAGTTGCTTATCGTACACATCGCAAACGAACACCCCTTAGTGAGCAGTAGCAGAAGTCGATGGAACAAAGCGAATGCATTACAAACTGATCAAGTAAAATAAGGAACGCTACGTACTAGGACTTCTTTCCAAGAATGGTGTCCGCGACGGAGGGCAAGCGTCCTTCCCAGGTTTCCCTAGTAAACCTTGTATGGTAAACATACCCAAGCGTGTCCGTAAGCACGCAACGATAGTCACGAACGAGCACATACCTAGGGAAAGTACTCTACGTACTAGGACTTCTGTCCAAGAATGGTGTCCGCGACGGTCGGGCACTGTGACGCAATTACCAAATCCTAGAATCGTACAAGCAGTGTGTACAAACATAAACATTAACGCGTTCGCTCGGGCTGCGCGTCCGTGTTGAACACAAATGCGGGTGATTATATGAGTGGATGGACAAAAACATGCGTGGCGAAGACAATTTTCTGCACGATGTGCACATAGCTCATTTCGTCGTCCCGGGCGAATGGAAAAACACAAAAATCTCGAGTATCTTTCTAGGTTTCTGTTATAAAAGGGCAGGCCAAAAGGTGACCGGTTGAGATGAGCATTTTAAGCATGCAAGCACTTAATTGCAACTTTTCCTACAAAAACTAGGTACGTACACGTAGATTGTATCAACATGGACATCCATGATTGCGTACGCCCGGGCTGCGCCCTCCGTGTTGTACTTTCCCTGATTGGTACACAATTTTGGTGCAAGTGTACCAACATCGACATCTATGAACGCGTACGCTCGAGCTGCACCCTCCGTCTTGTACTTTCCCTGATCGGTACACAGTTTTGGTGCACGGCTATCCCGAAAGGCAACTTGTACCAACATGTGACATCCATGAACGCGTACGTAGCGTACTTCCCTGATCGGTACACAATGTTGGTGCACGGCATAGGAAATGGGCTTAAAATGGTCAAACTCAATCCATTTCCACTAAAGATAGTCAATAACAGCTGTGCCGATGAAGTAGGGCACGATGCAAGTCAATGTTATTTAATGAATTACATGTTCACCATACATTTCAGTACAAAATTGCTCGGTCAGACCTACAAAGTGCTATATCTCGAATACTAAACGTCGCAGATGGGTGTCGTAGAACAATTTTAAGTTCGTCTAACGATTCTACATCCGATTCTGGATAGTGGTTTTTCGACCACTTTTCAACATTTTGTGACACCCCGAACCTAGGGGCAGCTCCCTAGCTTTTTTCAAAATGTGCACCGAACGGGCCAGAGAGCTCGAGTAGTCGAAAATTTTTTTTTTTTGCTAAAACCCCTCAAAACGTGTCAGGAACGCACCCTAGA
>NW_026054488.1:35000-39727 GCF_943734685.1 Anopheles coluzzii | reverse complement strand
AGAATTCGGCTTTTTCCTACTTTAAAGGGATGCACTGTTGTATGTATTGTTTATTCACGATCTGGTCGTTGGATTGGATCGTGGAAAAAAAACGCTAAGTCCCAGATCCTGAACTCGACAGGAAAGCGCTGATGGCAAACATTCTGACTGGAAGTTCCTAGAAATCGGCTTTTTCCTTATTGGCATTATGTGGCACGTTTATTGTGGCTAGAACATTAATTATCCACCAAATGGCACCAACGCTTGGCGAAAGTCTCGAAACACTCCTATCCCGACGCACCAGCAACCGCAACACGATGCAAAATAAATTGCACGAGCTACTGATACTTGTACCATGCACGGTACACGGTACCAAAATATACCCCTGAAAGTGTGCAATTTGGTGCTATTCTAGGAAATTTGTTTGGGGAAGCCTAGCTACGCGTGTCGCACGTTGCATGGTCGTCGATCAGAGGCATGCAAAAGCACCTATCTAGGGGAATTACTTTACGTTCTAGTAGCAAGATCGATTTTCCGGTCTAGCACGGCAGTACGCCTGCATGCATACACTCCATGTACCAAAAATGTATCAACCTAGGCGTTGCTCAGTAGCTTTTGGCGGCACATGTAAAAAGTACTCGAGTTCAGATTCTTGGAACTTTGCGTATTGTTCAAAACTTATAACGAAAACTAAATTATAAATGGGTAAAAGGCTAGGCGTTTCTCAGTAGCTTTTGGCGCCACGTGGCAAAAGTATTCGAGTTCAGATTTCTGGGACTTAGCGTATTTTTCAAACCTGATAATGAAAATTGAAGTACAAATGGGGCATAAGCTAGGCGTTGCCCAGTAACTTTTTTCGCCACATGGAGGAAGTAGTCGAGCTCCAATTTCTGGGACGTAGCGTATTTTTCAATCATAATAAACCAAATCAAACATAAAAATCATGAAACTTACACCACGTCCCTAGGTTGTGCACAAAACGTAACGATAAAGTGCCGGCGAGGTTAGAGGTGCACCAAAATTGTGTACCGATTAGGAAAAGTACTCTATGTTGCTATGACTTGGGTAAAAAGTGTTGATTAACTGCTGGTTACGATAGACAGTTGCTTATCGTACACATCGCAAACGAACACCCCTTAGTGAGCAGTAGCAGAAGTCGATGGAACAAAGCGAATGCATTACAAACTGATCAAGTAAAATAAGGAACGCTACGTACTAGGACTTCTTTCCAAGAATGGTGTCCGCGACGGGAGGGCAAGCGTCCTTCCCAGGTTTCCCTAGTAAACCTTGTATGGTAAACATACCCAAGCGTGTCCGTAAGCACGCAACGATAGTCACGAACGAGCACATACCTAGGGAAAGTACTCTACGTACTAGGACTTCTGTCCAAGAATGGTGTCCGCGACGGTCGGGCACTGTGACGCAATTACCAAATCCTAGAATCGTACAAGCAGTGTGTACAAACATAAACATTAACGCGTTCGCTCGGGCTGCGCCGTCCGTGTTGAACACAAATGCGGGTGATTATATGAGTGGATGGACAAAAACATGCGTGGCGAAGACAATTTTCTGCACGATGTGCACATAGCTCATTTCGTCGTCCCGGGCGAATGGAAAAACACAAAAATCTCGAGTATCTTTCTAGGTTTCTGTTATAAAAGGGCAGGCCAAAAGGTGACCGGTTGAGATGAGCATTTTAAGCATGCAAGCACTTAATTGCAACTTTTCCTACAAAAACTAGGTACGTACACGTAGATTGTATCAACATGGACATCCATGATTGCGTACGCCCGGGCTGCGCCCTCCGTGTTGTACTTTCCCTGATTGGTACACAATTTTGGTGCAAGTGTACCAACATCGACATCTATGAACGCGTACGCTCGAGCTGCACCCTCCGTCTTGTACTTTCCCTGATCGGTACACAGTTTTGGTGCACGGCTATCCCGAAAGGCAACTTGTACCAACATCGACATCCATGAACGCGTACGTAGCGTACTTTCCCTGATCGGTACACAATGTTGGTGCACGGCATAGGAAATGGGCTTAAAATGGTCAAACTCAATCCATTTCCACTAAAGATAGTCAATAACAGCTGTGCCGATGAAGTAGGGCACGATGCAAGTCAATGTTATTTAATGAATTACATGTTCACCATACATTTCAGTACAAAATTGCTCGGTCAGACCTACAAAGTGCTATATCTCGAATACTAAACGTCGCAGATGGGTGTCGTAGAACAATTTTAAGTTCGTCTAACGATTCTACATCCGATTCTGGATAGTGGTTTTTCGACCACTTTTCAACATTTTGTGACACCCCGAACCTAGGGGCAGCTCCCTAGCTTTTTTCAAAAATGTGCACCGAACGGGCCAGAGAGCTCGAGTAGTCGAAAATTTTTTTTTTTGCTAAAACCCCTCAAAACGTGTCAGGAACGCACCCTAGATGATGAAAAGTGCAACAGAATGTCAATCGACAACATGCCCGGGGGTACAAATTTGCTCTACGCGTCCCTAGGTAGGGTACTTTTTCATACAAACCATCAAAGTGTACGGTGCACACAGTGCGCGGAACAAAAATTGCTCGGTCAGACCTAGGACGGGGCCATATCTCGAATACTAAACGTCGCAGATGGGTGTCGTAGAACAATTTTAAGTTCGTCTAACGATTCTACAATCCGATTCTGGATAGTGGTTTTTCGACCACTTTTCAACATTTTGTGACACCCCCGAACCTAGGGGCAGCTCCCTAGCTTTTTTCAAAAATGTGCACCGAACGGGCCAGAGAGCTCGAGTAGTCGAAAAATTTTTTTTTGCTAAAACCCCTAAAAACGTGTCAGGAACGCACCCTAGATGATGAAAAGTGCAACCAGAATGTCAATCGACAACATCCCGGGGGGTACAAATTTGCCTCTACGCGTCCCTAGGTAGGGTACTTTTTCATACAAACATCAAAGTGTACGGTGCACAAAGTGCGCGGAACAAAATTGCTCGGTCAGACCTAGGACGGGCCATATCTCGAATACTAAACGTCGCAGATGGGTGTCGTAGAACAATTTTAAGTTCGTCTAACGATTCTACATCCGATTCTGGATAGTGGTTTTTCGACCCACTTTTCAACATTTTGTGACACCCCCGAACCTAGGGGCAGCTCCCTAGCTTTTTTCAAAAATGTGCACCGAACGGGCCAGAGAGCTCGAGTAGTCGAAAAATTTTTTTTTGCTAAAACCCCTCAAAACGTGTCAGGAACGCACCCTAGATGATGAAAAGTGAAACCAGAACGTGAAACGACAACTTTGTTGGGGGTACCCTTTTTACTCTACGGGCCTACTAGCTTAGGCGCGCCAACAGCGCTTTCCTCTCGGGTTCCCATTTTTTGCCCTCCTGGGATTATGATCATTTACTCATTGCCTACTATAGGGAAGGTACCTTGCTCCGAGGTCAAAATGAAGATTTCACCAAATCGTAGTTTTAACCTCTATTTAGTCGTAGGAGCATGGTTTGCAGTGTCCGTGGGTCATATAAGCCCCCGTTTGGGTCATACGTCCCCTCCCCGATGAAAATCGTCATATGACTATAGGCCGAACTTATGAAGCAAAAGTGGTGTCTGGTGGGTTCTGCCGATGATCTTAACCTATGATTTGAGTTTCCAACTCTTTCAAAACGTTCCTGGAGCAGTACATCACGGGTCTACGGACCCAAAGACTTCGTTGCGATGGTTTCAAGCATAAAAGTTGTAACAGTTAAGGTTTTTAATACGCGTATATTAAATCATTGCTTGAAACTAAGGCTTCGTTGTCTTTAAACTCTGCAAGACCAATCGAACTTCTTAGGGAAACTCGAAGCATTCACGCTAAGCTGGTGGTGCAGGGCACATAGCGTGATGAAACCGGGTTTCCCTAACCAATGTGGCATATTTTTTTCCCTGAGAGTGAAGCTCAGACCCACGTAGGGGAGAGCGAAGTGGAACTTTAATGTTCAATGCAGCAAATGTTCGCCATGCGGATAAACAAGTTGGAATAGTTCAATGTAGTGTAATGCAAACACGAATCGCAAATAACGATACGGGACCCGAAGCAATTCTGCGGATCCCTCGGGGAGTGGTGAGTTGATATAAATTAGAGGTGAAAGTCCAAGTTGTTCGAGCTCCGGCTCGGCAGCCGATACGAGGTTCCTGTTGAGCTTGTTTGTACATCGCGCAGAGGCGCCGTTCGGTTCTAGCAATGATTCCCGCCACCATGTTCCATGCGTGCAGAGATCCGTTAGAGCTCGTTCAATGTGTCCCGCCGTGATTACGAAAAAGTCCAACAGTTGACTTAGTTGGGTGTGCGTCAAGTAATCGCGCAGAGATGCCGATCGGTTCCTAGCAATGTTTCCCGTCACAAGGTGGTATTGGCACCTGTGCAGAGTGGCCGTTAGCAATGTCTCCCGTATCACGGTGGTGTACCATCACTAGTGCAGAGTGACCGCTAGCAATGTCTCCCGTCACAAGGTGGTAGCCCAGAAGTGCAGAGAAGCCGCTGTAGCAAAGTCTCCCGTATCACGTTGGAGTTCTTCCACTAGTGCAGAGAGATCGCTGAACCGTTCAATGTGTCCCGTCGTGGTGTGCTTGTACCGAGCACGTAGGATACACCTTGCTTTGTTGGTTTGGGATAGGAGTGGTCGCGCAACTGCCTCCACGCCGCAGAGTGCCAGTTCGGATTGAAGGTCAACTTTAGCCGTTCAATGCATCAGTCGGTGGGTGTTCAGATG
>NW_026054488.1:20000-25000 GCF_943734685.1 Anopheles coluzzii | reverse complement strand
GTGACCGGTTGAGATGAGCATTTTAAGCATGCAAGCACTTAATTGCAACTTTTCCTACAAAAACTAGGTACGTACACGTAGATTGTATCAACATGGACATCCATGATTGCGTACGCCCGGGCTGCGCCCTCCGTGTTGTACTTTCCCTGATTGGTACACAATTTTGGTGCAAGTGTACCAACATCGACATCTATGAACGCGTACGCTCGAGCTGCACCCTCCGTCTTGTACTTTCCCTGATCGGTACACAGTTTTGGTGCACGGCTATCCCGAAAGGCAACTTGTACCAACATCGACATCCATGAACGCGTACGTAGCGTACTTTCCCTGATCGGTACACAATGTTGGTGCACGGCATAGGAAATGGGCTTAAAATGGTCAAACTCAATCCATTTCCACTAAAGATAGTCAATAACAGCTGTGCCGATGAAGTAGGGCACGATGCAAGTCAATGTTATTTAATGAATTACATGTTCACCATACATTTCAGTACAAAATTGCTCGGTCAGACCTACAAAGTGCTATATCTCGAATACTAAACGTCGCAGATGGGTGTCGTAGAACAATTTTAAGTTCGTCTAACGATTCTACATCCGATTCTGGATAGTGGTTTTTCGACCACTTTTCAACATTTTGTGACACCCCGAACCTAGGGGCAGCTCCCTAGCTTTTTTCAAAAATGTGCACCGAACGGGCCAGAGAGCTCGAGTAGTCGAAAATTTTTTTTTTGCTAAAACCCTTCAAAACGTGTCAGGAACGCACCCTAGATGATGAAAAGTGCAACCAGAACGTCAATCGACAACATGCCCGGGGGTACAAATTTGCTCTACGCGTCCCTAGGTAGGGTACTTTTTCATACAAACATCAAAGTGTACGGTGCACAAAGTGCGCGGAACAAAAATTGCTCGGTCAGACCTAGGACGGGCCATATCTCGAATACTAAACGTCGCAGATGGGTGTCGTAGAACAATTTTAAGTTCGTCTAACGATTCTACATCCGATTCTGGATAGTGGTTTTTCGACCACTTTTCAACATTTTGTGACACCCCCGAACCTAGGGGGCAGCTCCCTAGCTTTTTTCAAAAATGTGCACCGAACGGGCCAGAGAGCTCGAGTAGTCGAAAATTTTTTTTTTGCTAAAACCCCTCAAAACGTGTCAGGAACGCACCCTAGATGATGAAAAGTGCAACCAGAACGTCAATCGACAACATGCCCGGGGGTACAAATTTGCTCTACGCGTCCCTAGGTAGGGTACTTTTTCATACAAACATCAAAGTGTACGGTGCACAAAGTGCGCGGAACAAAAATTGCTCGGTCAGACCTAGGACGGGCCATATCTCGAATACTAAACGTCGCAGATGGGTGTCGTAGAACAATTTTAAGTTCGTCTAACGATTCTACATCCGATTCTGGATAGTGGTTTTTCGACCACTTTTCAACATTTTGTGACACCCCGAACCTAGGGGCAGCTCCCTAGCTTTTTTCAAAATGTGCACCGAACGGGCCAGAGAGCTCGAGTAGTCGAAAAATTTTTTTTTGCTAAAACCCCTAAAAACGTGTCAGGAACGCACCCTAGATGATGAAAAGTGCAACCAGAATGTCAATCGACAACATTCCCGGGGGTACAAATTTGCTCTACGCGTCCCTAGGTAGGGTACTTTTTCATACAAACATCAAAGTGTACGGTGCACACAGTGCGCGGAACAAAAATTGCTCGGTCAGACCTAGGACGGGCCATATCTCGAATACTAAACGTCGCAGATGGGTGTCGTAGAACAATTTTAAGTTCGTCTAACGATTCTACATCCGATTTCTGGATAGTGGTTTTTCGACCACTTTTCAACATTTTGTGACACCCCGAACCTAGGGGCAGCTCCCTAGCTTTTTTCAAAAATGTGCACCGAACGGGCCAGAGAGCTCGAGTAGTCGAAAATTTTTTTTTTTGCTAAAACCCCTCAAAACGTGTCAGAACGCACCCTAGATGATGAAAAGTGCAACCAGAACGTCAATCGACAACATGCCCGGGGGTACAAATTTGCTCTACGCGTCCCTAGGTAGGGTACTTTTTCATACAAACATCAAAGTGTACGGTGCACACAGTGCGCCGGAACAAAAATTGCTCGGTCAGACCTAGGACGGGCCATATCTCGAATACTAAACGTCGCAGATGGGTGTCGTAGAACAATTTTAAGTTCGTCTAACGATTCTACATCCGATTCTGGATAGTGGTTTTTCGACCACTTTTCAACATTTTGTGACACCCCGAACCTAGGGGCAGCTCCCTAGCTTTTTTCAAAATGTGCACCGAACGGGCCAGAGAGCTCGAGTAGTCGAAAATTTTTTTTTTGCTAAAACCCCTCAAAACGTGTCAGGAACGCACCCTAGATGATGAAAAGTGCAACCAGAACGTCAATCGACAACATGCCCGGGGGTACAAATTTGCTCTACGCGTCCCTAGGTAGGGTACTTTTTCATACAAACATCAAAGTGTACGGTGCACAAAGTGCGCGGAACAAAAATTGCTCGGTCAGACCTAGGACGGGCCATATCTCGATACTAAACGTCGCAGATGGGTGTCGTAGAACAATTTTAAGTTCGTCTAACGATTCTACATCCGATTCTGGATAGTGGTTTTTCGACCACTTTTCAACATTTTGTGACACCCCGAAACCTAGGGGCAGCTCCCTAGCTTTTTTCTAAAATGTGCACCGAACGGGCCAGAGAGCTCGAGTAGTCGAAAAATTTTTTTTGCTAAAACCCCTAAAAACGTGTCAGGAACGCACCCTAGATGATGAAAAGTGCAACAGAATGTCAATCGACAACATTCCCGGGGGTACAAATTTGCTCTACGCGTCCCTAGGTAGGGTACTTTTTCATACAAACATCAAAGTGTACGGTGCACACAGTGCGCGGAACAAAAATTGCTCGGTCAGACCTAGGACGGGCCATATCTCGAATACTAAACGTCGCAGATGGGTGTCGTAGAACAATTTTAAGTTCGTCTAACGATTCTACATCCGATTCTGGATAGTGGTTTTTCGACCACTTTTCAACATTTTGTGACACCCCGAACCTAGGGGCAGCTCCCTAGCT
This sequence comes from Anopheles coluzzii, assembly GCF_943734685.1. NCBI lineage: Eukaryota > Metazoa > Arthropoda > Insecta > Diptera > Culicidae > Anopheles > Anopheles coluzzii. Next base: position 21,907 of record NW_026054488.1, on the reverse strand, counting down.
TTTTTCAAAAATGTGCACCGAACGGGCCAGAGAGCTCGAGTAGTCGAAAATTTTTTTTTTGCTAAAACCCCTCAAAACGTGTCAGGAACGCACCCTAGATGATGAAAAGTGCAACCAGAACGTCAATCGACAACATGCCCGGGGGTACAAATTTGCTCTACGCGTCCCTAGGTAGGGTACTTTTTCATACAAACATCAAAGGTGTACGGTGCACAAAGTGCGCGGAACAAAAATTGCTCGGTCAGACCTAGGACGGGCCATATCTCGAATACTAAACGTCGCAGATGGGTGTCGTAGAACAATTTTAAGTTCGTCTAACGATTCTACATCCGATTCTGGATAGTGGTTTTTCGACCACTTTTCAACATTTTGTGACACCCCGAACCTAGGGGCAGCTCCTAGCTTTTTTCAAAATGTGCACCGAACGGGCCAGAGAGCTCGAGTAGTCGAAAAATTTTTTTTTGCTAAAACCCCTCAAAACGTGTCAGGAACGCACCCTAGATGATGAAAAGTGAAACCAGAACGTGAAACGACAACTTTGTTGGGGGTACCCTTTTTACTCTACGGGCCACTAGCTTAGGCGCGCCAACAGCGCTTTCCTCTCGGGTTCCCATTTTTTGCCCTCCTGGGATTATGATCATTTACTCATTGCCTACTATAGGGAAGGTACCTTGCTCCGAGGTCAAAAATGAAGATTTCACCAAATCGTAGTTTTAACCTCTATTTAGTCGTAGGAGCATGGTTTGCAGTGTCCGTGGGTCATATAAGCCCCCGTTTGGGTCATACGTCCCCTCCCCGATGAAAATCGTCATATGACTATAGGCCGAACTTATGAAGCAAAAGTGGTGTCTGGTGGGTTCTGCCGATGATCTTAACCTATGATTTTGAGTTTCCACTCTTTCAAAACGTTTCCTGGAGCAGTACATCACGGGTCTACGGACCCAAAGACTTCGTTGCGATGGTTTCAAGCATAAAAGTTGTAACAGTTAAGGGTTTTTAATACGCGTATATTAAATCATTGCTTGAAACTAAGCTTCGTTGTCTTTAAACTCTGCAAGACCAATCGAACTTCTTAGGGAAACTCGAAGCATTCACGCTAAGCTGGTGGTGCAGGGCACATAGCGTGATGAAACCGGGTTTCCCTAACCAATGTGGCATATTTTTTCCCTGAGAGTGAAGCTCAGACCCACGTAGGGGAGAGCGAAGTGGAACTTTAATGTTCAATGCAGCAAATGTTCGCCATGCGGATAAACAAGTTGGAATAGTTCAATGTAGTGTAATGCAAACACGAATCGCAAATAACGATACGGGACCCAGAAGCAATTCTGCGGATCCCTCGGGGAGTGGTGAGTTGATATAAATTAGAGGTGAAAGTCCAAGTTGTTCGAGCTCCGGCTCGGCAGCCGATACGAGGTTCCTGTTGAGCTTGTTTGTACATCGCGCAGAGGCGCCGTTCGGTTCTAGCAATGATTCCCGCCACCATGTTCCATGCGTGCAGAGATCCGTTAGAGCTCGTTCAATGTGTCCCGCCGTGATTACGAAAAAGTCCAACAGTTGACTTAGTTGGGTGTGCGTCAAGTAATCGCGCAGAGATGCCGATCGGTTCCTAGCAATGTTTCCCGTCACAAGGTGGTATTGGCACCTGTGCAGAGTGGCCGTTAGCAATGTCTCCCGTATCACGGTGGTGTACCATCACTAGTGCAGAGTGACCGCTAGCAATGTCTCCCGTCACAAGGTGGTAGCCCAGAAGTGCAGAGAAGCCGCTGTAGCAAAGTCTCCCGTATCACGTTGGAGTTCTTCCACTAGTGCAGAGAGATCGCTGAACCGTTCAATGTGTCCCGTCGTGGTGTGCTTGTACCGAGCACGTAGGATACACCTTGCTTTGTTGGTTTGGGATAGGAGTGGTC
>NW_026054488.1:7500-10000 GCF_943734685.1 Anopheles coluzzii | reverse complement strand
CATAGCTCATTTCGTCGTCCCGGGCGAATGGAAAAACACAAAAATCTCGAGTATCTTTCTAGGTTTCTGTTATAAAAGGGCAGGCCAAAAGGTGACCGGTTGAGATGAGCATTTTAAGCATGCAAGCACTTAATTGCAACTTTTCCTACAAAAACTAGGTACGTACACGTAGATTGTATCAACATGGACATCCATGATTGCGTACGCCCGGGCTGCGCCCTCCGTGTTGTACTTTCCCTGATTGGTACACAATTTTGGTGCAAGTGTACCAACATCGACATCTATGAACGCGTACGCTCGAGCTGCACCCTCCGTCTTGTACTTTCCCTGATCGGTACACAGTTTTGGTGCACGGCTATCCCGAAAGGCAACTTGTACCAACATCGACATCCATGAACGCGTACGTAGCGTACTTTCCCTGATCGGTACACAATGTTGGTGCACGGCATAGGAAATGGGCTTAAAATGGTCAAACTCAATCCATTTCCACTAAAGATAGTCAATAACAGCTGTGCCGATGAAGTAGGGCACGATGCAAGTCAATGTTATTTAATGAATTACATGTTCACCATACATTTCAGTACAAAATTGCTCGGTCAGACCTACAAAGTGCTATATCTCGAATACTAAACGTCGCAGATGGGTGTCGTAGAACAATTTTAAGTTCGTCTAACGATTCTACATCCGATTCTGGATAGTGGTTTTTCGACCACTTTTCAACATTTTGTGACACCCCGAACCTAGGGGCAGCTCCCTAGCTTTTTTCAAAAATGTGCACCGAACGGGCCAGAGAGCTCGAGTAGTCGAAAATTTTTTTTTTTGCTAAAACCCCTCAAAACGTGTCAGGAACGCACCCTAGATGATGAAAAGTGCAACCAGAATGTCAATCGACAACATGCCCGGGGGTACAAATTTGCTCTACGCGTCCCTAGGTAGGGTACTTTTTCATACAAACATCAAAGTGTACGGTGCACACAGTGCGCGGAACAAAAATTGCTCGGTCAGACCTAGGACGGGCCATATCTCGAATACTAAACGTCGCAGATGGGTGTCGTAGAACAATTTTAAGTTCGTCTAACGATTCTACATCCGATTCTGGATAGTGGTTTTTCGACCACTTTTCAACATTTTGTGACACCCCGAACCTAGGGGCAGCTCCCTAGCTTTTTTCAAAAATGTGCACCGAACGGGCCAGAGAGCTCGAGTAGTCGAAAATTTTTTTTTTGCTAAAACCCCTCAAAACGTGTCAGGAACGCACCCTAGATGATGAAAAGTGCAACCAGAACGTCAATCGACAACATGCCCGGGGGTACAAATTTGCTCTACGCGTCCCTAGGTAGGGTACTTTTTCATACAAACATCAAAGTGTACGGTGCACAAAGTGCGCGGAACAAAAATTGCTCGGTCAGACCTAGGACGGGCCATATCTCGAATACTAAACGTCGCAGATGGGTGTCGTAGAACAATTTTAAGTTCGTCTAACGATTCTACATCCGATTCTGGATAGTGGTTTTTCGACCACTTTTCAACATTTTGTGACACCCCGAACCTAGGGGCAGCTCCCTAGCTTTTTTCAAAAATGTGCACCGAACGGGCCAGAGAGCTCGAGTAGTCGAAAAATTTTTTTTTGCTAAAACCCCTAAAAACGTGTCAGGAACGCACCCTAGATGATGAAAAGTGCAACCAGAATGTCAATCGACAACATTCCCGGGGGTACAATTTGCTCTACGCGTCCCTAGGTAGGGTACTTTTTCATACAAACATCAAAGTGTACGGTGCACACAGTGCGCGTAACAAAAATTGCTCGGTCAGACTAGGACGGGCCATATCTCGAATACTAAACGTCGCAAGATGGGTGTCGTAGAAACAATTTTAAGTTCGTCTAACGATTCTACATCCGATTCTGGATAGTGGTTTTTTCGACCACTTTTCAACATTTTGTGACACCCCGAACCTAGGGGCAGCTCCCTAGCTTTTTTCAAAAATGTGCACCGAACGGGCCAGAGAGCTCGAGTAGTCGAAAAATTTTTTTTTTGCTAAAACCCCTAAAAACGTGTCAGGAACGCACCCTAGATGATGAAAAGTGCAACCAGAATGTCAATCGACAACATTCCCGGGGGTACAAATTTGCTCTACGCGTCCTAGGTAGGGTACTTTTTCATACAAACATCAAAGTGTACGGTGCACACAGTGCGCGGAACAAAAATTGCTCGGTCAGACCTAGGACGGGCCATATCTCGAATACTAAACGTCGCAGATGGGTGTCGTAGAACAATTTTAAGTTCGTCTAACGATTCCTACATCGATTCTGGATAGTGGTTTTTCGACCACTTTTCAACATTTTGTGACACCCCGAACCTAGGGGCAGCTCCCTAGCTTTTTTCAAAAATGTGCACCGAACGGGCCAGAGAGCTCGGAGTAGTCGAAAATTTTTTTTTGCTAAACCCTCAAAACGTGTCAGGAACGCACCCTAGATGATGAAAAGTGCAACCAGAACGTC